>NC_134700.1:245391038-245691038 GCF_043290135.1 Rhipicephalus microplus | reverse complement strand
ACCACGCTCCCCTTCGCCACTCCGACGCTCTGTTTCACCACTTCGGCCTGTCTCTCAACTGGCTGCCCAGCGATCGGAAAACTAAACAGTGCAGTTTTTGGAGGGAAAACTGCATCGCGGCGAAATGACCTAAGTCCTCCTGAACGACCGTCAAACATGTTATTGGTAACTGTGGAAGGTGTGCGGGTGTTGGCTTTGGTGGACACGGGAGCAACTATTTCAGTTATGCGTGCCGACTTGTGTTCTCGATTACGGAAAGTGAAGACACCCTACCTTGGATCATCTTTGATTGGGGCCAATGGAGCAATAATTAGACCATCGGCCCAATGTACAGCGCGTGTCTTCATTGATGGTATTCTTCATCACATCACCTTCGCTGTCTTAATTTCATGTGCTCATGAACTAATTTTAGGTTGGGACTTTCTCTCATCAGCATCTGCATTAATTTCTTGCCGTCAACGTGTAGTCGAAATTACCGAGACCGATCACTGCAGCGAACGCGTCGACGAAAAAGCATTGCGTTTCTTCACAGCTTCCGAATCCGTACTACTCCCGGGTCAAGAGCAACTCATCACCATCACTTCTCCGAATATTGCCAATGGTGACGTCCTTATCACCCCTTCCAGCAGCTGCCTAGCTCGCGGCGTTGTAGTCCCCTCCAGCCTGGTGCGGTTCAAAGACAGTGCAGCGATAATCATTGGCCTGAACCCTACCCCAGAGCCCGTCCTTCTACCCCAAGGTTCTGCAGTGTCATGTTATGTGGATACCCAACCGGTTTCTTTGGTCTCTCTTGACGCCTTGACAGCTCAGCCACAACAGGCCCAGTCTGTTACTTCCTCCTCCTTTGCTCCCGGGATAAATCCTGACCTTTCTGCTTCTCAGCGTGAGGCGTTGCTGAATTTGCTCAGGAAACACCAGGCCTCATTCGACGCCAATGCTTCGGCACTAGGACAGACCACAGTTGCACATCATCGCATCGACACTGAAGGTCAGACTGTTGTACGCCGTCGTCCCTACCGAGTCTCCTTGGCCGAGCGCAAAATCATCGAGGAGAACGTGACCGATATGCTAAACAGAAACATCATACGACCCTCTACCAGTTCTTGGTCATCACCCGTTGTGTTGGTACAAAAGAAGGATGGATCGGTACGATTTTGTGTTGATTACCGCGCGCTCAACAAGATTACCCGAAAGGATGTATATCCGATGCCCCGTATAGATGATGCACTTGACTCATTGCAAGGCGCCCAATACTTCTCCACCCTTGACCTTCGGTCCGGGTATTGGCAAATACCAATGGACGAAGCAGACAAAGAAAAGACCGCCTTTTCTACGCCGGACGGTCTTTACGAGTTTAACGTAATGCCATTCGGTCTATGTAATGCTCCCGCCACATTTGAAAGGATGATCGACTCTGTTCTTCGTGGCCTCAAGTGGAAAACTTGTCTATGCTACCTCGATGATATCGTCGTGTTTTCTTCCACTTTCGATGATCATCTGCAACGCCTAGATCAAGTGCTCACATGTCTCTCCAACGCTGGACTTCAACTAAACACAAGGAAGTGCCATTTTGGCAACACAGCTATAAAAGTTCTAGGACATCTCGTTACTAAAGATGGCATCCAGCCCGATCCGGACAAAATTTCCGCAGTCCTCAACTTTCCGCGACCCTTTCGTTCCAAAGAACTACGCAGTTTCCTTGGACTCGCATCGTACTTTCGCCGCTTCATTCGCAACTTTGCCACTATTGCCGCTCCTCTCCACAAGCTCCTTGCTAGTACCGCTTCCTTCGATTGGAATGATCAATGCGAAGCCTCATTCCAAGAACTCAAGCAGGCACTGACATCCCCACCGGTGCTTTGTTATTTCGATGCCAAGGCACCTACGATATTACACACTGACGCGAGTGGACAAGGAATCGGCGCCGTACTGCTCCAGCGCGACCATGCCTTTCGCGAGAAAGTTGTCGCGTATGCAAGCCGCACTCTGACCACTGCAGAGAAGAGGTACTCGATAACCGAACAAGAGTGCTTGGCTGTTGTCTGGTCCATCCAAAAATTTCGTCCGTACCTACATGGTCGACATTTTACTGTTGTGACAGACCACCATGCTCTTTGCTGGTTGTCCACAATCAAAAACTTGTCGGGACGACTTGGCCGCTGGATTCTCCGATTACAATCTTATGACTTTGACTTCATCTACAAGACTGGACGACAACATCAAGATGCCGACGCTTTGTCACGATGCCCTTTGCCGCAGTTTTCGGTGCACGTCACATCCCCTTGTCAAATTGGCTATACGGAGGACGCCTCGTCAATATCATCCATTTCTTCCCTACCTTCATCCACCCGTCCGTCAGCACTTGCTACTCACCAGCGAGCCGATTCTTATTGCACTGACATCATTGGTCGGCTTACCGGTGCTTCGTCTTCCCCTAATGCCAGGCTCCGGAAACAACTCCGACTATTCAAGTTGGAGGACAATGTGCTATATCGATACATTTTGCACCCGGAAGGCCACCGATGGGTTCCCGTCGTACCACGCGCACTACGCACTGAAGTTCTGCGCGCTTCCCACGATGACCCGACGTCAGGACACTTGGGTTACTACAAAACATACGAGCGCATCCGCAGTCGATTTTTCTGGCCAGGTCTTTCCACGACAGTAGCTAAATATATTTCCTCGTGCGCACTTTGCCAACACCGCAAGCGGCCCACTACTGCTCCAGTCGGGACCCTACAACCACTTCCTTGTCCATCAGAGCCGTTCTCTGTCGTCGGAATTGACCTCTTCGGGCCCCTCCCAACTACATCAGACGGCAAGAGGTGGATAGTCACCGCGGTTGATCACTTGACCCGGTACGCTGAGACGGCCTCAATCACTTCAGGAAGTGCTTCGGAAGTAGCAACTTTCTTCTTGAATGCTATTTATCTACGTCATGGAGCCCCTCGTGTCCTTTTGAGCGACCGGGGAAAGGCATTTCTTTCAAGCACGCTCAGTGAAGTTATTCAAGCATCAAAAACAGTTCATAAAACAACATCTAGCTATCACCCGCAAACCAATGGCTTAACGGAAAGATTTCATCGCACGCCGTGTGACATGCTGTCCATGTATATCCGACCGGACCATCGCAATTGGGATGCCATACTACCCTTTGTCACGTATGCATATAATACGTCAGTTCAACGAACCACAGGCTATTCTCCATTTTTCCTAGTATACGGACGCCAACCGACATCACCACTCGACGTTTCATTCTTTTCTGGCCCCGTCAACTCTTCACCATTCGTTTGCGACCAGTTTCTGTCCCGCGTTGCTCGATGCCGTCGTCTTGCCCGCGTAAACACCGAAGCTAGCCAAGAAGATCGCAAACATCGTTACGATGCCACTCACCGCGTCGTTCTCTACCGCCCTGGCGACAATGTACTTCTGTGGACTCCTGCGCGAACGCCTGGCTTATGCGAAAAGTTTGAGTCACGCTATCTTGGCCCTTACAAAGTTATCGAACAGACCTCACCGGTGAACTACCGTGTCACACCTGTTCATGTCCCCACTGACCAACGCTGCCGCGGGACAGAGATTGTGCACGTTTCGCGTCTCAAGCCCTATTGTATGCGTTCCACACCGTAATTCGCGGCCAGGCTGGCCGCTTCCGTCGACGGGGGAAATTAGTGTGAGAATTCATTGTACGTCATCTTCCTCATCTATCAATAACCATCATCAGTCTTCGGCCCGTGCCTCTTCTTGATCGGCGCCATTTTGCTGTTGCTTCAATAAAGCGTCAGCTGCACCGTTGTATTTCAATATATATATATATATATATATATATATATATATATATATATATATATATATATATATATATATATATATATGTGTGTGTGTGTGTGTGTGTGTGTGTGTGTGTGTGTGTGTGTGTGTGTGTGTGTGTGTGTTCTACTTGTGACGAGTTTATGCAATGTTGCTTTTCAGTCTTACTACGTTTGTCTTTTAATAGCATTGCCGCAAGGTTTCGTTTCCGTTATATACATTGTATTATATCATGTACTGTAAGTGCAATTTGTATTCACTTCTCCGCAATATTTTTTGTCATGTCGCGAAACTTACTGGTTTTTTTTTCGCATTTAGCCATCTGTTACTTTCTTTTTTTTTGTCGTTGTTACTTTTTTTTCTGACGGCTGCATTGTTCGTTAATTTGTACGTATTATATATACTCTGTAAGATCCTAATACGCATACTTAAGTGATTTTATTGTACTGTATGCCCCTCTTACCTAATGCTTCTTCCAGGGCATGTGAGGTATTATTAAATAAATAAATAAATAAATAAATAAATAAATATACTGTTGTAGGCATGTGTCAGTGGGGCGTCGCTGCATGTTAAGGAAATGTACCTTGCTATAGCACGCAGTATGCGCCATGGGTGGCCCTTGGTTGTTGAGCGCGAAAAGGTTTGCGAATATGATAATGAGAGACGGCGTAGTGCAGGGCCCCGGAAACTTTGACCGTCTGGTGTTCTTTAACGCGCGTTGACATCGCACAGCCCTGGGACCTCTATCATTCCGCCTCCGTCGAGAAAGTCAGCGCTTGTTCTTGTCTTTATTTCCTCTGTGTACGCCTTGTTTTGTACGCTGCTTGCTTAATGGTTGGAATGAACAACGCTTGTTCGAGTTCATTTTCACCCACTCGCCGCGGTGTGCCATCTTTCTATGTACAGGGTGCCCTAGCTATCTGTAGCCGGAGTTTTTTTTTAAAATATATGCTGACGCACACTACGACGACGAGACCAACTGCATGCTGCTCACTATTGCCAGTAGGACGTCACACTACTTTTCACACTCCTTGATTACTTACTTGGGCATGTTAAAGTAACTAAATTTTGAACCGACGAAGCCAAGCAAGAAATTCCAATGAGCAATCATGTTTTCAAAGCGTCCGATTAGACAGCTTCTAACTTCGTACTTATTAAGCGCACTATGATTACAGCACTCCGTAACGTTCTGCGCACAAACGATATGCTTCCATCGCGGCGGCTGGTGAAAGCGATAAGCAGACGCAGCGCCTGTCTCGCCGCTAGCAAAACTCGCGTCATTGCGTATCCATCATCACCGCCCTGTCGAGGCAGAACACGTGGCCAAATGCTATGGTTTTTTTCCACGCGGAACGTTACGGAGCACTGAAATCATGGTGCGCTATAGCGGGCATGGCAAATGGTTTGCTTTATTTGACTTTTTAGGAGTGAAGCTGCGTTTGCTTGTCTGCCGTACTTGTCTGTCGTAGCACCCCTAGTAGGCGAAGTGTTTACTAGATGGTGCTCGCATTGTTCGAGATGTTTCGACAAACCGAAAAACAGATGGACGGACGGACGCTTAGCCCCACTCATCACCATTCTCTCCGTGGATATGCTGTGGCTTTGTTTTTTTTTATTTTGTGGGTATTGAAATTGAAATTGAAATTTATTCCGCAACAACAAATACATGTTACGAGGAGGGCAGGTAAAAGCTGTGAGAACAGCTTGAGAAGCCCTGACCCCCTAGTACACAGGGTAGCACAGAAAGACGTGCGGCTAAGGACAACCAAAATAAAAGTGTTTCACAATGTGCATTAAAAAAAGAAACAATGAAAGATTACAATGAAAGATCACCGAGGTAGTCGCCAGATCACATTATTATATAAACACTAATCGCAATTTTTTTGGTGATATGCTAGATATATCAATGTTATGTTCCCTAATTATGCGGTTTAGAAGTGTAGGCAGTTGAAACTTTAACATTTGATTTCCGTATTTCGTTCTACATTTTGATATGTGCCACACTTCAGGTTGACGTACATTATAAGCAGGAAAATTTTTCTCTAACCTGGCTATTCTGGCAATCGTATCATTATTTTTCAATAAACCGAACTTATATAAACGGCTTAGTTTATAATCATATATTGATGCAACCTGAATGATGTAGTGTTTTTTAAACAATTCTGCTGTGTGGCTGCGATGTGGTAATTTAGAGGCAAGACGCAAAGCTTTCTTTTGCAAGATGGTAAGTTTGCAAACGTTTACAGTTGTCGTTGTGGACCATACAAGAAAGGCATAATTCAATAATGAAGAAAACAACGAGTTATATATGAGCATGTTCACAGAAACAGGAAAATAGTAGCAATGACGGCGCATGACGCCGATTATACGAGATAGTTTAGTAATAATATGGTTCACGTGATCATCCCATGTCATGTTTTGTGAAAAATACACGCCTAATGATTTAAAACTTTTGACGACTTCAATTTCTAAATTATTTAACGAAATGATGGGAAACTGAACTTGTGTGTGGCGGGGGTGAAATAAAACAGCTTTTGTTTTTTTTATGTTTAGTTTTAGAGAGTTTTCTTGGGCCCATGTGTTAATTTTAGACAGTGCGTTATTCGCTCGGCTACCTAGATCGCTGCTACATCTGCTTGAAAAAAACAAACTTGTGTCGTCAGCATATATAATGTAATGGGCAGATTCATCAATACGAACTATCTCATTAACGTAAAGTATAAAGAGAAACGGTCCCAAAATGCTTCCCTGCGGGACGCCTGTTTTAATGGATTTTGTTGCGGAATGTTTGCCTTGAATTACGACGAATTGAGTTCGGTGTTGCAAGTATGAAGTGATTAATTTGTGTGCAACGCCTCTTATACCGTAATGGTCCAACTTTTGTAGGAGAATTTTATGATTAATGAGGTCAAAGGCTTTTGAGAAATCAAGAAAAAGACCGAGTACCATATTTCGGGATTCAAAATTCTCTAGAATGTATTCTTTTTGTGCCAGTAGCGCGAGCTCAGTAGATTTATTTTTCCGGAAGCCATACTGCGCTGAAGTAATCAAGTTGAACTTGTCAGTAAAAGAGTTCATACGTTTCAAAATTATTTTTTCCAGACCCTTAGAGAATACAGGTAGAATCGATATAGGGCGGTAGTTGGACATGTCATTTCTGGGACCCTTTTTATAGATAACTGTCACTTTTGCTATCTGCATGTTTCGCGGGAAATGTCCTGTGGACAAACATATGTTAAAAATGTAGGCAAGACAGGGTGCTAGTATGTCAATAACATACTTAACAGGTTTCATCTGAATATTGTCCGCGTCAGTGGCTTTGCTATTACTGAGTGTCAAAAATGTCGCTACTAATTCACTCTCTGAAATTGGCTCTAGAAATATTGTTTGGTTATTTCGAATATTCATATATTTTAAAGAAGTACTACTGGTTGTAGGGCCGCCAACTGACAAAAAGAAGTCGTTAAATGCATCAGCTAAATCAGGCCCTTGAATTTCTGTACCATCTTTCACAATTTTGGTTAATTCCTCCGGTGGATTATTAAGCGTACTGTTAATTGCCTTCCAAACGTTTTCTGTACGCCCTTGCGTTGAGTTAAACAGGTTCGAATAATATAGTTTCTTTTCATCACGAAGGCGTTTGGTGACAAAGTTTCGGTGCTTTTTAAATGCTTTGAGGGCTTCAGGGGACTTACTCACAATAAATGCCTTGAACAATTGGTCCCGCTTTCTTATAAGCTTAAGGCATTCTTTATTTACCCAAGGTTTCCGACTTTTTTTAGATGTTTTAAATGACTTTAGGGGAAAACATTGAAGGTATATTTCGGTGAACTTGTTCATAAATAAATCGTATGCCAAATTGGCGGCACTCGCTGCGAACACATTGCTCCAGTCGGTTCTGCCTAAGCGCTCTCTAAAGAGGGTTAGTGTTTCAGGATTTATAAGTCTATAGGAAAATTCTGCACGCACTTGTTTGGGTACGTTATTGAGTTGGTTAACAAACATAAATATAGGCATGTGGTCACTAATATTGTGAATCAAAGTGCCAGCCGTAACAAGGGAAGTGTCAAAGTTTGTTATAAAAAGATCTAAGAGTGTTGATGACTGTGAAGTGATTCGCGTAGGAGCCGTTATAACATTTTGACAATAATGCGAGCTTAACATTGATTCAAGTTCTAATTTAACACTGCTCTCAGCTAACATGTTGATGTTGAGGTCACCACCTAAAATCAAGGCATATTTTTTTTCACTCACAAATTCTAACAGTGAGTCTAAAAAAGAAAAAAACAAACGGACATTATTTGATGGAGGGCGGTAACATACACAAAACACTGATGTACCACATCTAACAGTGAGTATTTCATATAGAGGAGAAATGCAGGAGAATTCAGACATCAATTCACAGTCTATTTTACTTGAGATTAGCATAGCTACGCCACCACCCCTTTTGCCTGTGCGGTTCATGTAGTATGATTTATAAGTTGGAAACGTAAATACATCATCTTCCGAAGCAAACCACGTTTCCGAAAACATCACAACGTCAAAACTTACTTGTGCTTCACTAAAAAAATATTCGAGCTCATCCTGTTTATTCCTTCCCGACCTAAGGTTGAAATGAACGCAACTGAGGCTTTTTTCACAACAAGTGTCATACAAGTTTTTAAGATTAATAAGGTCTATAGGTGCGGTTAAGGGAAACATGTTAAGACGAGTATCAAAAGAATATCAGGAAGTAACAATGCAATGCGGGGTAACAGTATCACAGCTTATCAAGGTCACCCAAACGACGAATGACAACCGCGCTATCACCCTCTCTTTTCCTAACGAGAATCTTGCCGTTGCAGTGCCATGAAAAACGATAGCCATTGTTCTGTGCCCAGTCTTTTGCGCTGCGCAGCAGCTCTCTGTTTTGCTGGGTCATGTTTTCAGTGATCGAAACACTCGAAGCATCTCTTAGGGCTTTCCGCTTTCCTAGCCACTTATCACGAATTGATTGCTGGGCAAATCGAACTATAATTCCGGGTGTTTTGTTTGGCTTTGCCGGAAGTCTGTGGATAGCGGCGATGTCATTCCCAGTCAGCTCTGGCAGGTTAGCAATCTTGGCCACATCATTCAACTTACACAGCAAATTCTCGTCTGGCGTAACCCGGATGCCGTGAACTTCTATGTTTAGTCTCCGACTACGAAACTCGAGATCATTCACCGTAGCTTTCAGTTGTTGAATATCACCTGAGGTGCAGTCCGCCTCTAATTTCCCAACGCGTCTGTTTAAGCTACTAATGTCCTTTTCCTGCTTAGCTTGACAGTTCAAGATGTCATCGTACTTTTGTGACAACAGCTGGATTGAGTCCTTAATCTCACCAACCTGAGCCGGCAGCCCTGCTAAAGCATCAAGCCTCCTAGTTATATCTGCCAGGCAAATGGTTAACTCAGAGTCCATGCTAGTTTTCTCCCCACTTTTCGCTTTAGATGAACGGCAAGCAGCGCATCGCCATGCCCTGCGACCGCTCTCTCCTTTAGTCTTAAATGTCGTCTCCGACCAGCCAGAACAACTGCCAACATGGTAAGAGGACTCACATTCGTTGCACTTCAGGACACGCCCATCACAGGGGAGGGGCTCATCACAAGACTGGCACGTGCTTGTCATGGTACGTTGTCCAGGCATTCACAGTAGCACTCAGTTCACACTCAATTCGGGAGCATTCAATTAGGAAAAAGGCACATTTTGCACAGAGAACTCAGCAAAGCACTGAAACACGGTGGCAACGGCGGTAGCGGTAAGGCGGTATTGAGAAATAAGCGAATTTACCAACCTGGGTAAGCAAAAAGAGCTGATTAGGCGAACGTCCTTTCACCGCCGCCGTCGCCACCCGTGTGTCCAGGTACGATGTCGACGCCGGAAACACGTAAACACTTCCGCAGGCTCAGTGACGTCAAGATGTGATTCCGTAGCCACGGCAACCGTTTTCAGGTAGTCTAATGAATGGAGGAAATTTGAACGTTGTAAAGGAGCGCCGCTTTGATAAATGGCTCCAGCGCAACGATTCCAACAAGGCAGGAACCCTAAAGCACCGGCCGCCGAAATGCAGGACACCAACCTGGGTAAGCAAAAAGAGCTGATTAGGCGAACGTCCTTTCACCGCCGCCGCCGCCACCCGTATCTGTAGTAAGTAGCACACTAATACCCAAGTTAGATAAAAACTGCCATAATCGGGTGTTTTTCAAAAAGATATACAACTTTCTCAGTGGAATATAATTGATTGATTCACATGTGGGGTTTAACGTCCGAAAACCACCACATGATTATGAGAGACGCCGTAGAGGAGGGCTCCGTCATTTCGACCACCTGGGGTTCTTTAACGTGCACCCAAATCTGAGCACACGGGCCTACAACATTTCCGCCTCCATCGGAACATAGTGGAATATATTTTGCTTAGCTTCGTTACCTCAAAAAGTTGGTTAACTAAACATGGCACTTAAGAAGAACACGCATACGAAATAGTGCCACGTACTTCCAGGCAATGGCCAGCAACACGAATTTGGTCGCGTCGTCATATTTTTAAAATATGGCAAGCGATAGCTGGGGCCTAAGAGGAAGAGTTTTCACATTCCCGGAGGAGGCGAGAATATATATGGCGACAGAAAGACTTATCGAGAGTAGTAAGACGACAATAAACAAAAGTCTGTTATATTATAAAGCTTTCATTTTCTTCATGCTTACGCCTACGTCCAGCACTTATTTTGCACAAGAGCCGTGCGAATGCCACAATTTTCCTCATCCTGTTCTTCGTTCTCAACGTGGCCACGGCCTCAGGCTCCCTAGTTGTCACTGTCCCCTGATCGGAATTTTAAAAAGACTGAAAAGTAAAGCAACGGCCATAAACAGTACTTAGTGAAATAGCTGCAAGACTGGATGGCCAACAGTCCGTTGCCAAGGAATAAGAGCCTAAGCCACGCTCTTAAAAAAATATCCCTGGCTTGCGCCAGGGGGAGTCTGCGCCCCATGAGGCAGCCCGGAGAAGGCCCAAGCCTCACAGTGCCTCCCCCCTTACTCTCCGCCTGTGGCTGGAGCACCCTGTGTGGTTCTGCCTTCTCGGCGCTTACGGACTGAAGCGCTTAAATTTTGTGCCAGAACTAGGTCCCTGACGCACGAGCGCAAATCAATTACCTTGCGAAAGTTACGCGCGATGTCGCTGTGTTCAGGCATTCGTTCGCTGCGGTGGAGCAGTGGCCACGGTGCTCGGCTGCTGACCTCGAAGGTCGCGGGTTCGATACCAGCCGCGGTGGTCGCATTTGATGACGATTAAAACTTATTTTGGTCCTGAGAAGACGCAGGGGAGGCCCCGCGCCACCCGGCTAATCCCACGTAGGGAACCGTCAAGCCGATCTTGGCGCCCCGTTCACGGGCACTCTGGACGGCCATGGTTTGGTCGTGAGGTTCGGGGCTGCTGTGCAAGAGCGCTGCCGACCTGTCCTCGTTGAAGACGGAGCCGATGGCTTCACATTTGCACAACATCGATGGAGACGAAGTGGTATAGAGGCCCGTGTGCTGTGCGATGTCGGTGCACGATAAGGAACACCTGATAATCAAAATTTCCGGAGCACACCACTAAGGTGTTTCCCCATAATTGTATCGTGGTTTTTGGAAGTAAAACGCCAGATATTATTTTATTACCGTGTTCGGAAATTTGCATAACAGCGTGCAATGCAGTGAGCCCTTCGTCGTCGCGCCGCAGACCAAAACTACCTCGGCAATCACGCGCGCGCTGGAGGCAACGGTACCGTAAAACGAATCACAACTTGGAAGAACGAGGTTCGGGTGGTTCAGATCAGAGATTGCAGCGATCTCGTTTTGCCAACAACTGACGACGCGCGTGGAAGCAAAGCACAGCTGCCACGTGGAACACCATTACGTGTATCAACGCGTAATGGTGAGAACGCCAAGGAGGTTATACTCAAAATTGATGAACACGTACCTTCAAGCGTGTCGTGCGGGGGCGGAAACACAAGTAGAGAGAAGGGCACCTTCTTGATCTAAAGTGAAGGCTTGCAAGGCAGGTGCGGCCGAGTGTCATTTTGAAATAAGACAGTATCATCATCATCAGCCTGACTACGTCCACTGCTGGACAAAGGCCCCTCCCATGTTCCGCCAGTTAACTCGGTCCTGTGCTTTGTTTAGCCTGCGAGTCCACACCGAACGTCAATGCCTCTGAAAAAGGCAATCTGTGTCAACGCCAGCAACCGAGCCCGCCTTACGCGACCAACTCAACGACTTCATCAAGCGGCGGCGGCGGTCTGTCACGCAACGCACCGCGAGCCCGTTGAAGCTATCGGCGCCTTCCAGTCTGGCGAGTCTTACGCAATGCGGGGGGGGGGGGGGAACGTCACTCGTCCTTGGCTGCAACCACGCGCAGCAATCGGCGCCTTCGAGTCTGGCGAATCTTACGCAATGCGTGGCAACATCCCTCGTCCTTGGTACAACCACGCGCAGCGGCGGGCCCCACTGGAAAATTCCGACGTCTGGCCAGCGGCGCTTCTGGTTGGACGTTTGGTTACTCAAAGAATTCACCCGGTGCCTAAAAAAATTGCCCGCAGCTTCCCTCGGGGGAACACTGAGGAGGATGCGGAGCATATAATTGGTTAACGGGGTGTTAAAGTGCGACTTACTTGGGTCGATGGCTAAATTGGTTAACGTGGTTGTGAAATGGGGTGTTAAATTGCGACTTACTTGGGTCGATGGCTAAATTGGTTAACGTGGTTGTAGGAGGGGGTGTTAAATGAGTGAACACGTACACACGTATGCGAAAGGGCGGCGCTGGTCGAAGGGACGTCGATCATTGTGTTTGTGGATTCGTTGGAATTCATTTCACCGCGACCTTGGACGTCGACGCGCCGTACAAACCAACCGACGAGCGGCAACTGAGCGAGCGAGCGCCGACCTTGAGTATATATACAGCGCGACGGCGCATGCACTGTCAGCTGTCGAATGTTCGAGAAGGGGGAGAAGCGCAACGGCGCATGCGCGCGCGTCAGCTGCCGATGTTCTCGAAGCGCGACGGCGCATGCGCGCTACATTATACAGCTAGCGAATGTTCGTGAAGAGGAGAAGCGCACGCGGTGTGTAGAGGAGGAAGGGTGCACAGATGGAGGAGGAGTGAAGCGCGCGCGGTGTGTAGAGGAGGTAGGGATGCACAGATGGTGGAAGAAGGAGGAGGAAGCTTGCGGACGGCGCCGCACTACAAGCCTCGAGTATTAGATGCTCCGCATCTAAAAAAAAAAAGCCCTGCGGAGCGTCACAAGCAGCTGACCTATACATGAGAGAAGCCTCTCGTCGGTTCGAGCCCCTTGGCAGCGGCGAGTTTCGTGGCGCCCATCGTAACCTCGTCGGCGGTGCGCCTCGTAACAGCTTGCGAGAGAAGACATCTCGGCTCTTCGAGTCTCTAAACTGTCGGTCCCAGTGCCGAATTTGCAACGCCTCTATTTCTATGCTGTACATAAACCTTGCCTTAACTCACCGTTGTCTCGTCCGCTCGTCTATCAGCTCAGCGCAGAAGCAGTCGCGAGCTGAGAAAACTACGCTACCAAACGGCTGGTGACAGTTTCGGCGGAATTCGGAGCAGTGGCGCCTTCGGGACCGTGTTGTCGTTGCCGCCTTCGTGACAGCTTGCTGCTGCCAATTTATACCCGCAAACTTCTTAATCTCATCTGCCCACCTAACCTTCTGTCTCCCCCTAACCCGCTTACCTTCTCTGGGAATCCAATTAGTTACCCTTAATGACCAGCTGTTACCCTGTCTACGCGCTACATGCCCGGCCCATGTCCATTTTTTCTTCTTGATTTTCACTATGATATCCTTAACCGCCGTTTGTTCTCTAATCCACTCTGCTCTCTTCATCTCTCTTAAGGTTGCACCTACCATTTTTCTTTCCGTTGGTCGCCGGTATAGCGCACTACAAACCACAAGAGAAACACGAAAGGACGAGCACTCGTCGCTTGTGGTTTTCAGTGTGCTTTACCGCCTCCTATCGTGGATTACCAACTAGCCCAATCTTCCACTCACCTAAGTCATTTTGAGCTTGCGAGAAAATAAGATAATAAATAAAAAATTCGGGGGGGGGAGGGTCCGGTTTGTGTTACCCCCGGGCCACGTCACTGTGCGTGATTGCCAGTTAAGAATAAAGAGTGCACCATCGGACACAACTGTAAAATAATAGCTTCTTTTCCCGCAACCAGGAATTTGCTTTTGTATGTAGAGTTGTTCACGCGACGTCACAGACTGGTTCTGGGCACCCAGACTAGGCGGTCACCGTGATTATTTTATCTCGTTAGACAGTGTCAGTACAGGGCACGAGACGCTGTCGTTCTGTCCCCGCTTCATTGTGTTAGCTAGCCCCGCCAAGGGTGAACACAAAGGAACGCAGGGGTGGGGTACCGGCACTAATCTTATGGCACAGTTCTTTGCTCCGCCAGTTCGAGTAAGAGGGCACGTGGTCTCTCAACCAACTGGCACCCAGAGAGGGTGGCCACGGTGACGTCATTGGACACATTGTACAGCTCCAGTTGATTCCGAACTTTATATTTTACAACTTAAACCCGATTTTGAGCGTTTCATTTCCGCTTACGACTGTTTCGAAATCACGGCAAATATTTCCGATTATCAGTTGCCCGACTCCTACCAAACGCGCAAATTTCTCATATATATATATATATATATATATATTGTCACGTTACAACGTAACTGTAACCTGCTGATAATGGCACACAAGGACGTCAAACTGATTCGAACAACGGCAGTATGACTATTGTTTTTCTCTGCACGCGCATCTTTGTTGTCCTCTTCTGAACAGCGGCACATACAAGCATACCAGCATCTGTGGAAATAAGTTTCAGAACTTGTACAAGTGCAATATATATATATATATATATATATATATATATATATATATATATATATATATTACGCGCGTTGAGCACACAATGCAGCATTTTTTTTTATTTTCGGTCTATATGGTCTAAAAGGTAGCATGTTGCGAATGAAAATTGCACCCGATGACCTAATAAAAAAAAAAGTCTTTTTTTTTTTTTGTAGTGGTGTGACGCAATATGCGAGCGTATCCGTCGACGCGTTTCGTCCACGATGTTTTGCGCGAGATGGTGGCCGCTTTTCGTGCCACGAGGGACGACGTTCGGGCGGGACCTCCTGGGTTTCTTCCATTACAGGTGGGGTGTTTACTCCCATCGAAACCAGCCGGTAGCAAAACCCGCGTCCTCGCGCTAGCAGTACCACGGCCGCCGGATATGCAGTGCCCACAAACCAGTTCTCGCTACACAACACCGCTTTTACATTAAACCTACGCGCGCGTCTCAGTAATCTTCGAGAACTATTTTTCCGCTATAGCTTTTATTAAAGTGCGCGGCATTTTTTTTTAATAATTTTTTACAACGCAAGCCACCTACTTTCTTCACCTCCACGCACGTAAGCAGTGTGGAAAAGCCTCGTTTCTGTACTCGGGCTTTTCAGGTTTTCAACCATGGCTTCAACCGACGCACGCAAGCAAGCTTACGGAGACTCGAGAGGCAACGCCTGAACGTAATTCTTCCTCCAAAAGATAATGGCCGCGTGAATCTTCGGCTCGACGCGGCCACCAGCTGCAAACAAGTCGCTCGAATGCAAAGCGCCAGCAGGCACATTTTGCAGCCGATTATCGCGATTGCGCGTGGAGCAGACGAAGTCGGTCCTTTTGCGCAATTATGAACGCATCTGGGAAGTTTAGTGCATTCAAACTTTACTATGACAACTGTACACACGATGACCTATTATGCGGAGGCCGAATGCACATCACGAAATGCGACGAGTCTCTGGCATGCATAGGTGCCCCGAACGTAGATAGATATGTGGGGTTTAACGTCCCAAAACCACTCTATGATTATGAGAGACGCCGTAGTGGAGGGCTCCGGAAATTTAGACCACCTGGGGTTCTTTAACTGCCCCGAACGTAAAACTGAGCAAGTGACTTGATTGACATGTGGGGTTTAACGTCCCAAAACCACCATATGATTACGAGAGACGCCATAGTGGAGGGCTCCGGAAATTTTTACCACCTGGGGTTCTTTAACGTGCACCCAAACCTGAGCACAGGGGCCTACAGCATTTTTGCTTCCATCGAAAATGCAGCCGCCGCAGCCGGAATTCGATCCCGCGACCTGCGGGTCAGCAGCGGAGTACCTTAGCCACTAGACCACCGCGGCGGGGCAACTGAGCTGTGGCCGAAGTCTTGCAAAACAATTTATAAACGGAAATGACAGAACCATCATATGGCTCATTTCTATTAATAATGAAATGCTTCTCTGAGAGCATGCTAGCATACAATTTTGTGTAGCTTGGTCATACCTCACGTGCTCCGATGTACTCTTCAGCCACTTGTACACAGATTCAAAACTCTTATGCCATGACTCAGCTGTACGAAGATGCAGGCACTCTGTCCCATCAAACAGAACTGTGAATATTGCAGAAGAACACCATGAAACGGTGTGTGTGGTAAGCAGGCCCTTGAACCCACAGCCAGTGCACACACACGCAGAAAGACAGCCAGGCTCCATTCGTACATATTTATTAACAAGTAATATCATCTCGGAACAAATAAAATGAGGGCGATCTCTATAAAACCACTTGGCAATGTTTGTGCATAAACAAGATATTCTCGCATGGAGAGAGTAATAAAATACGAACCGATTGAATCTCAAAAGGTCGGATATAGCCACTGTGTATATGGATACTCTCGTCAGTAGTAGTAATAAGTATGAGCCTACGCACAGGTATTGCTAGGGTAGCCGCGCGTTGCGAGCCTGCCTGAGTGACAGGCTCGGGCGCGCGGCACGTAGCTCAAAATAGAGTCTTCTCTTGGGGAGTGGGCCCCGTAAGTACGCGCACACAAGACGCTTCATAACACCAAAAATACATATCTCCATCTTGGGGACATTTAAAATTTGAATAATAAAATATATCGGGGATTCCGGCGGGAAGCAAACAGCTCTCTGGGCAACACAAGTGAACAACTGAAGGAGCGCCGCCAACAGGACGTTGCATACGATTATTGCCTGCCGGGACGAGCTGGCAGCTGCTGGGTCTCAGTGAGCAACTGGAAGACTACGCGAACCGCGCAAAACTATAGTACACGACAGGTGAGGACACGAGGAGGGGACACAAAACAAAATAATGTCTAGGAGTAGATGCGCATTGCGTGCGCGCACGGCTGGTTGCACACGGGGCATAGGGGCTCGAGCTTGCCGCACACCCGGTTGGCGCATTCCATGCAGAACATGTTGTGACCGCAGGGAACCAGAGCTGCCACCACCTCGCTCTCAAAGCAGACCACGCAGTCGCGTTTGCCCCTCTTGGGGCCCGAGCCCAGGGAGTCGGTCGGTGAGCTCGCAACGCTGTCGCCATGGGCTACCGCTCGACCGTCCCAGGGTAGGCCCGCGGGGTCGAAAGTCGGAGAGTCCCCGAGACCTTCGTCCGACTCATACGCGTAGCCGTACATCTTGGGTGGGAAGCCAAACACCTCCGAGAACTCCGAGGGCTCCTCCTCGCCAAGCCCACCGCCTGTGCGCATGGCTATGTGCGCCTCGATCTCGCGTTTGGCTGCCTCCACACTTTCCGGCAGGCCCGTCACCTCAAACACCGGCTCTTTGTCTCTGCTAGGGGTGACGATGTATGTGTTGGTCTGCTGCTGAATGCGCTTGATGGTGGCTCCTTTGGGTCCGACTACCAACCCGACCACTCGGTACGGCACTCGCACCTGCAATGTCGTCTGGCCTGCATGACACATTTCGTCGCCTGTGAAGCATTATTCCATCATTATTACCACATGAACTTGCTCATCTGTTCACTGCTATCATGACAAAGAAATCGAACTTTTTATTGAAGACATGCTACCCACCTGGAATGTTAGAGTTGGGGCCTGGGGCCAAGCTGCCATTGAGGTGGTTCTTCCGCTGCGCCCGAATCTGGCTGAAGTGCTCAGCTGCTGAAAGAATCTCTCGCTTTGCTGCTGCAACATCCTCTTTCCGTCCGGTGACCACAAACACCGGCTCTTCTCCCCGCACTGGTGTTTTTATGTACGTGTTGGTCTTGGCCCGAAGAGCCTTGATCTTGCAGCCTGGATTCACACAAAACACTTTGTAGCAACACTCACGGGTAGGGAAGAAGAGGTAAATTTTTAAGTTATGGTTTAGCAGCAATGTGATGTGATGCAGGCAGTGAGTGATAGTGAAGGATTTCATTCCGCTTCACATGAAGGCTGTGCACAAAAATGACATTATGTATCGCTGATCAAGGTCCTTAAAAAGCAATATTCACAATTCAAGTTAGTCTACATAAACAAAGTGAGCGATGATATACAGTGTTTCATGGTGCAAGGGCGAGTGGTGATCAAAGAGCCCCAGTACACAAATTGAGCAGCCTGCATTCCCTACACAGCTCAAGTGCCGTGCATCACATTCACTGCAGTAAATGTAAGTTTAGAGTTTTGTGTCGCAGAAGACGCTTTTTAATACTCGCTATAGTGACACAACTGTTAAACTGATCATCTGTCAGACTAACTGCCACCAATTTTTATGCTGTCACGGTCAACCCTCGCGGCATTTTTTTTTTTTTTGCACATGAAATCAAGTATTATCAGCCACTGCTTCACAGGTAAGCTTCGTCAGACTTCATTCTATTTTCTGGTCCGAAAATCTGGGAGTATTGAAGAATTTTTTTTTCCTTTAGTAACACCGGTTTTTTTTTTTTTTGAGCTAGTGATTACACTACTCTTACATCACCGTGTTTGTAGGGCAGAAAAGGACCAGCCACCCATGTTTGCAAGCGCAAAATTCGTCGTCGTACAATCCACGAACAAGAGTAAGCATCCGATAATTCATCGGGTTCAGCGTGGCTACGATATGATTACGGGGCATGCTGCTGCGGGGCACTCTCCCCCAATTTAATTTACACAGCCTGGGAATCTTAACGTGGACATAAATCCGCACAAAGACCGCACATGGGCATTTACATCCACCCAAATGCGGCCGTCACTGCCGGGAATCGCACACGCGCCCTGAAACTAGACAGCACGACACCTAACGTGCCAAGCTACCGCGGCGAACCCGGGCGCATCACGTCTCGAGCTTGCTCGAGCAAGCAGACACCGTTGGCCAGCTCCGCAAAACAGAGAGCGTCTGCTCACGGCGCGGAAATCGCTGGCGTCAAAACAATGCTCGCAGACCCATGCGCGGCATCTGTCACTCGAAGCGTGCGAACTATCAGGCCGAGTTCGCCGGTAAGCAGCCAAGCGTTTTGGCGGTCGGGTGACGCCCGGCGGTGGAGCAGCCGCGGAGTTGAAGCCGCAGAAGAAAGGCCTGCGGTTCGAGGTGCTCTAAAAGTAGCGCGTCCAGAATAGCTGCCGCGCGGCATTGGCTGTACAAAGGCAGCACCGCGACTGAAGCCGCCGGAGACGTGCTAAGCCTACGCGAATCAGACAAAGGCCCGTCGGCGTGCTTTGGGGAACTGCGGCCCAAAATGCGCCCGAGGCGCGCACAAGGGACCGGCGCGACCAGAGAAGCCGGAGCGGAGCGGCCGCCGGAGAAGGAAGCGCGAAAGGGACAGGATGCGAGGCGCGCAACAACAAAGGACACCGGGGATTTAAATGTGGCCGTGCCCACGTTGTTGGACGCAACCAGGGCTCGCCGAGAACGGACCCCGGAGGACGACGGCGTGCCCGCTCGCATCTTTGGCGCTCCAAATATAGCGAGCGGAGAAGCGAACAAAGACAACAAAGAGGCTCACCTTGCCGGCCGACGATCTCCGCGACGTGCTCTGAACTAGGCACAGGGACGCACTCTGTCGTGTTCTGGCTTTTTTTGTTCCTCGTGTCCGCTTCCAGGTTCGGATGCAGAGAGTCATTTTCGTTGTTCAGTCCCAGCATGGAGAGCTCGAGCGCTAACTGCAGCGCTCGTTGGTCTTCGAGACCCCCGCTGCTGCGCTCCATCTCGGGAAACAGACTAGCAGGCATCACAGGGGCCCTTGCAGGTCGTACAAAACGTGTATAGCGGTGTTCGTATCAAAAGAATACAAAAATAAAGTTACACTTTGCACAGAGAGGCGAAAGCCCGGCGCACAACCAGAGTCGTGCCTCCCCGAGCACAACCTGAGCCGCACTGGTCGCGCCCGGTACGTTCAATCGCAGCCCGCGCTCTTCCCACAGCGACGCCGCCGATCGTGACGTCAGGCGCAAAGCGGCGCTGCCGTCAGTGGTGAGTACACATAGTTGCGGAGGCCACTGACAACGCTGCGCTCGCGCGATCAACAAACACTGCCGAGTGCGGCGCGCAAAGCCGTCTGGCCGCCCGTCCGAAAACGCAGCCAATCGCGGCGCAGCATTTCTCTCTCCCAGCGTTTTTGCGCCGCCTGAACGCAGTCGCTACCCTGCCATGTGCAGTGTTCAGAGCGTCTGGAGAAGGCGTGCCTGTTGTGATGAACGACGTTTCGGTCTCCTTTGTCTCACCGGAGGCGACGCTCTCTAGCGAAACTTCAGGAAAGATGCTTTTTCCGTGCGTGGTTGTGAGCCGCATCCTTCGCTCATGCTCCTTTCTGCGGCGAAGATGACATAAGACTCCGGCCGCACTAGCCTTGGGATAATTGTAGCACCTTTCTGTTTTGCACAATGAAACACAGCTGCTATACCGCAGCCAAGCGAATTTCGCCGTTTTCCGTCTCGGCAGTCACGCTGGCTCCATTTATCTATTCGTGTCTGTGCGGAGTGTTAAGAACCCAAGTTTTGGCACCTGATGGCCTAAAGAAGGGAATAATCGGAAACGGCTCAATGGGTTCGGCCGTTTCAACGACGGAAAGCTTACAATGGCACCAGGCCTTGGCCGTGTGTGGCATCACTTTCGGTGGGAACTGGGTTGAAAGCGGAGAATTCCACTCTCTTTTTTGGCGATTTTTATTTTTCGCTTTTCCGTTCTCTCCGGCTGCGTACATTTTCTTCTCGCAACCTGGTCCTCCCGGCTTCCTGTCGCCTTGCGAGAAGAAAGACGCCTCGCAAGAAGAAGCGGGCACTGCTCTGCCCGACGGGGGCATCGCGCCACGCCGAGCGTGAAGCGGCAGTTCGTGCGCGCCCCTTCGCCCCCTCTCCTGATGACTCCTCTCCCCTTCTTGGGACCCGCCGGGGGTGTCTGCACCAAAAACTAACAAAAAGAGGCTGCAACGGAACAAGAAGAACGTGTTGGTCGATCAGCAGCACTGTTGGAATTTGTGGCGGACCGAAAAGGGACAAGGCAACAGCGAGCAACGCCACCGGATACGATGGGCAGCAGTTTTCTAAGCACCAAAACACAAATCTATCTCGGGACAGGTTTTTTCGGCCCTCCTAACGTCCAGTAAAGCAAACGTGGTGCGGCAACCCCGCAAGTGGCAAGCGAGCGTTATTAACCGTGTTCATGCTAACAATCAGCAGGAACAAAGAGAACCGGTTGGACGCTGCCCGCCAGCGTAAGAAAAAACTGTCGAGGACTCCGACCCTTGAACCCACTACGCGCAGGTTCATTCGTCCAGACCACTCGCGGATTTCCCGAGAATGCGCGATTAATGGTGGCCTCGTCAAACCGCGCTCCTTTAATATTTACCCGGTCGATCACCACTTGGGCTGACGTCCCAGCGGCCGCGTTTTGAGCTCTGGTGCGTTTAGAGACATGTGTTGTTCCTGACAATGTTCGAGCAGCCTGTTCCACCGACTGACTGAACCAATCGTGACATGCAAATCTGAGATGGCCGCGCGTGTCCTTGAGCTGGATGGCTGCCGAACATCAGCGACGGGGGGTGCAGCAGCAGGTTGGGGAGGGGCGGACTGCTGCCCTTCTCGGAACTTCGATCAGAGGGGGGCAGCTGAAGGAACTCTTCCGACGGAAGAGGGCGCCGGCTGAAAGGGAGCGTCTCTCGTGGAGGAAGCGGCCGCACTTTCGCCGGCCAAGAATGCAGCCGAGGAGGACGAGCAGACGCCCCGCGAAGGCCTTGAACTTGCGAAGCCGACGGCCATTCAAGAGGCCGCCGCCTCGCCTGGACGCCGGATGCATGGGCTCCTCCTCCTCCTCCGCGCGTGTTGTGCTCGGAGCGGCGGCGCAGGTGATGGCTGCTGCGGTCGCCCCAGGTCCAGCAACAGCTGGGCGCTGATAACACGCGCACAGAGCATTGCGAATCCATCAGTCAGTGCCGAAAAACACCCGCCTACACCGGAAAGGATGGCTGCCAATTGGCGGATTAACAGACACAATAAATGATCCGTCAGAGTAGGGATCGAGAAATATTGTGAGCCAATTGACGAGGTTTACTCCAACTATACACCTCGGCAAGTGAAGACCATCTTAAATTGGCGCAAATGAGAAGATCTCAACCACTCTCGAACGAGTCAGTCTAAGAGTTCGGCGAGGGGGGGGGGGCACTGTTGTTGCACGGAGCCCTTCATATTGTAGCGAGTAAATGTTGCTGTTAACAATATTCTAGCTCAGAAACGAACGTCATCGCGGCCTCTCCGTTCGGTCAGTAGTATTTGTTCCGGAAAAGATTCGCACCGTACTGCGCAAGGCAGGGAGGAGTGCCAGCTTCCGAATGGGGAGGTGTGGAGCAGAACACCGACACATCGTTCTAGCTGCCACAGCCGCGTGTCGCATTGGACAAAAAGCCACAAACGGGAGCAGGGGCGCCATTCATCGGCGGCAGCGCGGGAGCAAGCCGCGGTTCTTTGTTGAGGGAAAAGAGGCAATTCCTCGGAAAAATGCGGCACCGCGCCGGCGTAAAGAAAAACAAAGTCGCTGTCACAATTGTCCTGAGATGTGGGGTGGGGCCCTGTGTGAATAGGGCAAACATCGCATTCCGCAATTTGCATTCTCCGGACACTGCGCCTTCTTTTTCACAAAACGCATATGTCGCTCAACGTATGTTGCCGTCTCGGAGGAACTGGTTCAGCAAAACTGCCCCGCTTTTTTTTTTTTTTGCGTGTGCCGAAAGATGCATTGTGGTGGCTATCATCAACGGCTGTTTGGTTATCCCACCTTCCAGCGGTGTGGCAGGGCCACGCAGCTTCACACGGCTCGCCAGAGCACGTATAAATGCACCGTCACATACCGTCTATACGTCATATAGCACGTCATCAGCAGCGATGGCAGTGCATATTGATTCATTGCGACAGCGCTAGAACGAATACAAAGGACAGGATGAAGACAGGACATGCGCCGTACTCACATTACGGCAGTGCTAGGACAAATACGAAGGACAAGATGAAGACAAGATATGCGCTTGTCTGGTCTTCATCTTGTCATTTTTATTCCTTCTGGTGAGGCCGTAATACATGAGTTATTAACCCGCACCAGCTGACCCACGGGCCACCTTGTTCAGTTCATGCCCCCTTCCTTCCAGCTCCCGTGAGGAAAAGAGAAGTGATTGGTGGGGGGGGGGGGGGGGGGCGAAGCTTATAAAGTTTATTTATTCATCTATTTAATTGATTATATTAATCTAGTTATTGACTAGAGGTAGGTGAGGCGTGGTTGTAGGCGATATTGAAAAGAAAATACACAAACAGAATAGCTGGAGACCGTATAAGCGCCAAAACAAAAAAAAAGAAGTGAGTTTTCATCACAGCACTATTCTACGTGTCTAGCTAGCACAAAACGCGCGGCAGTCAAGATATATGGCCTCATCTGCTCCCGCCTATCTGGTACAGTTGATGAAAAAAAAGGGAAAACGTGTTTTTATCTGCCCATGTTTTCGACATGCGAAAACGCATTTGAAAGTGGAAATCTGGTCCAAGCAGTATGATGTGCCACGTGGCACTGTCAAGAGGCGATGATATCTCGTGGCTGCCGCTGCAGCGTGCGTCTCAGAACTCTTGGGCTGCTCGCAGCTGGCTGAACAAGCAGCTGTGTAGTAATGCTTTTGCATTCACAAGCGCCTAGGTTTTCTCGGATTACAAAAAACAGAGAGAGAGGGAGAAAAATCTTTGCGCCACGTTAATATACTCATAGTGAAATCGCCTATTCGATAATTGTTAAACATTTGGACAATCTGCTTACGTTAATATGCTCTCTTTCCCTTAAATATGAAAGGTAACGTTAACATTTCCTCCCGGTATTCAAGATTTGCGTTGGTTTGTTTAATGACGTATATTTCTTCTGACGATACAAGGTAAGATCGTCTCACTTGAATGAATTCTGTCAAAATTGCGTGAGCAGTAAAATAACAAGAACTGGCTCTAATTGCCCCGCCGCGGTGGTCTAGTGGCTAAGCTACTCGGCTGCTGGCCCGCTGGTCGCGGGATCGAATCCCGGCTGTGGCGGCTGCATTTCCAATGGAGGCGGAAATGTTGTATAGACCCGTGTACTCGGATTTAGGTGCACGTGAAAGAACCCCAGGTGGTCGAAATTTCCGGGGCGCTCCACTACGGCGTGTCTCATAATCATATGGTGGTTTTGGAACGTTAAATCCCGCAAATCAATCAATCAGGACTGGCTCTAAATTATCGGTCTGCGTAGAAATCGTTGTGTGGACGTATACAGTAGCAGTCTGCAAACTGTAAATTCATCTTTAAATTAATCTATAAAAGTTTTACATTCTGTTCTTTACTTTGGGTGTGCAAGATAGACGGAAATTTGAGGCTTGATTGTACTTGTTGTTTCGTCGTTTACGTGCCAGCCATGTGTGTAGAGCATTTAAGTTGCTGATTGCCTGATGGATCCACAAACATATTTTCTAATTAAATAGGGTTACTTAGACTTGTGTACGTCGTACTGTAATTAATATCTCCACAGTCACCTTGAGATGTCTGCCGCCACAGAAGATGCAATCACGAAGGCGGCCGTACATGTCGCGTTTCGTTATCAAAGCGACAGCGTTAAAGAGCCCGTTTCGCGGAAATGCAGGTGTCGGCGTCCGTGGTTGTGAGCGAAAAATCATCATCTTTGCGTGACCGAGAAACAGAAAGGTGCAAATAAAATGAATAATAAAAAATGATTCCGGGTCTGAGTGGGAATCGAACCCGGGTCGTTTGCGTGGTAAGCGGTTGGTCGGTTAGTTGGTCCCAGGAGGCAAGGCTCAACCCACCACGGGGAATCGACCATGAATCGCGTGGCAGTGGGATTTTTCGGGAAAAAGAAAGGGCGGGGGGGGGGGGGACATCTAAACTTTTTTTCAGATAAATGAAAAGATTAGTTGTGCTAACAGACTATTATAATTCGTAATAGAAAATATTATTAATAGGTATTAATAAAAATTACAGTAAATACTATATGAAATACACTAATGGCAAAAATTAGTAATGAGTATGTACTTGAAAGATTAGCATGATAGCCGTTTTTATTATTTTATATAGTTCTATACCGCTTTATATATGTTCCTGTTGCAATCACCCTGTGCCGAAGCCCGTAGTGAGAGCAGTACCGTTTCAGACAGCGCAAGCCCCATGTTTTCGGGAAGTTGGCGTTAGAAATTTTCGCCTTAAATTTTGCTGCCTGCGGCATTCTGTGAAAAAGTTCTCTGTACTTTGTTTGTGTATAATAGGAACAATGAAGGGGAAGAAACAAAGCCAGGTCTTTATAAATAAAAGTTTAAAGGTGGAATCCTCCATCGCAATTTATTGAATTGACTTTGATATCTGGGGTTTAACGTCCCAAAACCACCATATGATAATGAGAAACGCCGTAGTGGAGGGCTCCGGAAATTTAGACCACCTGGGGTTCTTTAACGTGCACCCAAATCTGAGCACACGGGCCTACAACATTTCCGCCTCCATCAGAATGGCAGCCGCCGCAGCCGGGAATCGATCCCGCTACCTGCGGGTCAGCAGCCGAGTACCTTAGCCACTAGACCACCGCGGTGGGGCTCACAATTTATTAAATGTCATTTCAAATTGCTTTGTGGCACACAATGAACCACTGAAACTTGAGATGCTGAAAATCTTCGCCATTTAGAGCAGAAAAGTTGGTGTGTTCCTGCTGTATACAGAAATTTCGAAATCGCGCGATTGTATATAGACAGCAGGGTCTTAGAATATTTAAGACGGGGCCCTGAATTGATGCTGTCGCCAGTGAGTCCGCCGCTTCATTTAGTGTTATTTCAGTGTGACCTCGCACCCAAGCCAAACGGACAACACGAACGTGATTGGGTATATATGTATAAAATTCTAATAAACAAGGTGATATCTCTGGTACTGTCAGAGCAGTGCAAGCGGGTATTCTACCACACAACCCCGCCTCTTTTTTTCTTTATTTCCAGTTAAACTTCACACACGGGATGACGAGATAAATATATTACAATACACATCAAACATGACAGAACAATTACTACGACCGTCAAGCACTGATAAAACACATCACACCTGAAAATTCATGATGATGAATTGCCTTCTCATTCAATCACGATGAATGCCTTACACAGCCACGCCTCTGCTTGTGAATTCTGCGAAAATAACTTCCTCTGCCTGGAAATGCAGCGAAAGTAACTTTCATGTTTTACAAACACACGCGTTTTGTTTACACGTTTTACAATACAATGTGAAATACGTACTGCCGTAATAATGCGCGGGACAAGCCTTACATTGCCACCGGACGTCAGTACATGGAATTATCGTGACTTCATGGTTAAAACCAAGTTACCCACTACAAAAGGCACGAGGAAAAGGCAAAAGGAAGTCCAATACACCGTTGCCTATCCTTTCGCTAGGGCATTTTTTGGTGGGCCGTAACTGCGAGCAAAACCATGTTATGCAACATGTTTTCATTGATTGTGAAAGCTGGTGTGCAGTAGAATAAGTGGGGAAAGTATAAAAATATCAAAATTGTTTTTTTAATAGTCGTCAGAAGTTTTCCTTGCATGCTCCTTTCTTGAAGTTAGCGCGATTATATCTTTATTGAAAAGTGCTAATAATATAAGCTGTGGCAGTTTTATAAATAAGCACATTGAGAAAACAATGTGGAGTTTTCGCTGCTCTGATACGGGCGCTTTGTGAAATAAATGCCTGCAAACTAGGCAAAAAAAAAAAACGTTTTAGGTAAAATTTCAGAATTCTTAATAAAAAATCTACTCGACGCAGACAATCGAAATATAATTTAACGTAAGCGCTAATAGCCCTATATGTATTCAAACAAATTTGAGGCACGTAGCTTTAATATATTTTGTGTGATTCATCGCCGAATTAGAAAAAAAAATAGCGGTGCACGTAAGCATAGCACTTCACTTCTTCGTCATTATTGATTTACTGTGCTTCGAAAAAAAGTTTTCCTGCAAAAATGATTGCGGATCTCTTCTTTCCACTGATTAGGCAATAATATATAAAATTTTGAAAGAAACTTAAGAGGTCGACCAGCCATGCTTTGTTCGATCTTACGTGGAATCGCCCTGCATGTTTAGCATTTTGTAGAAGAGGGAAACATTTTTTTAGACTAGTAATATATTTGCATTGTGGGCTTTAGAGGTTCCTATAATAATTTTCAAAAATAGTGCGGAAGCAAATGAAGCAGAAACATTGTCAAAATATTGCGACAAAATTAGGAAAAATAACATTTTGATCCGTATTGCGACTTCATATTCGCAATATAGCGTTCTAAGTAAAAGTATGGCTTATATTTGTTTTCATGTACGAAGCGCTGTTGGTACGACATACAGAAATTTTGAACAGGGTGTTTTTTTAAGCAAGAAAAAAATTCGAACTCAACAACTCCAAGGTTGGAAAAAGTTTGCCTTGCCTTCACTTCATAGCACGTCAGCGCAGGATTCGTGCACGGGCCCTTTCGCAACCCATAACGCAAGTCAAACAAATGCTTGTTATTTATTTTTAGTAACGTAACACCGCTGTATAAAAAATTAAAAACAGTGATAGTGATGTAACTACAAAACTGCATATTGGACCATTAAAGGGCGCGTAATATTCGGCCACTTCCTGCAGGACAGCTCCTCTTGGGCGTCGTGTTTGGATTCTGATAATTAAGATACATGATCTCACCTAATAATTAACGGTATAATTAGAATACGGTTTGCTTAAGTTGTTTTTATGATGTTTTGTGTATCGGTCGACGCATGATCGCACCACTGTTTTGCGTGATGAAATACAGTGCATGCTTGTCATGCAGAGAGCGGTCGATTCAATGAAGTAAAATAGGAGGAAAAGAACGGCAGGGAGGTTAACCAGTCCATAGGCAGCCAGTTTGCTACCCTGCGCATAGGGGTGGGATGGGGGAGTTGAAAGAAAGAGAGCAGAGAGGAAAGAGAGATAAACACAGCACATTCGGCAGCACACCACACGCGATTCAAGGAAGTTCCAATAAAACATTAAAGGTCGAAATTTTATTATGAGCTATTCGGTTCTAATGAGGGTCAGGCTAATTATATTTATCATTCTCATTCATTGAACTCTTTAACGCAGTAGTGTTAGTCCACTTAACCACAACCGAGGCTATGTGAAGTTATCCTTCGCCTTCACTGCATAGCACGTCATCGCAGCACTACAAAGGGGCGCAATTATCGCAGTGACAAATGCAAGTCGTACGACTGCTTTTCACTGAATTCGGTAATATCGCTGCATATAACGATCTAAACACCAAGATAGCTATAACTACGGAACAGTATGTTCCCTCTTGGACCGACAACGTCCAGACAACGTTCAACAGCGCCCTATAGACCAAAGGGACAGAATTGTAACGTTTGGACTCGACGGCCAGCCGGACAGTCCCAGAGCGTCGGGTTTGGCCTATGATAGTCAATTTAAGTGGTCTTACGCATAGTTGTTCTTGAGCTGTTTAAAGTAAAGGTTAACGCGTGGCCTTTCACCATGCACTCGTGGTCTGGCGTATACGCGTTCAAGGTGGTCCGAATGCGAACTCATAAATGACGCATATTCAACATTTCCTGACGGCGTCTTCACATTTTCAGCCACCGTGGACATCTACTTGGGGGTACAAACCCGTGTTGCACAAGGAGGAGGGGGACATAAAAGCCCCTTTTTCACCCACACTGCCGACACCAGTGCTTTGGACCCTGCTTCGGCGGTGCAATGATTTTCATCGGTCTAGCACTGTTGTCGTTTCTGACGCTGTTTGCAACGGTATTGCTTGAATCGGTGGCAAGCAATCGCATGACTTCCATAAGTTGCTGCGAAAAAGGTACCCGCTGGAACCTGGGAAAATTCCAGCGCGTGTTGTGACGTGTTGTGCAGTGAAGGTGAGGCGAGGAAAAAATTCGCCTGACCTTGGGGATGTTCAGTTCAAAATTTCTTACTTCTGAGATAAACGAAAATCGCATTCTTAAACTTTCTGTATTTATTACCAATGAAGTGTACTATGCAGTTATGTCTAAGTCATATTTTCAATTGTACTGCTATACTGCGGAAATTAAGCCTTAAAAGGGCCCTTTTTTTTAGTAACCATAGAATTAATTACCTGAAAAATTGCATTGCTTCACAAAATCAACGCCGCAAAAATTTTAAGAATCCGTCCAGCACGAGCGGAGTTACGAAGATTTGTCACGCGCTGCAATCGCTTTCTCTCTTCTCTCGTCCCGACGAAAGCACTGAAAGCTAAGCAGAGAAAAATGGGAGGGACAAAAAAAAAAAACGTAACGCGTGCCTTATGACCTTGAGCACTTTTTTTCCCCTTCGAATACGCGGCTTCTTCAGTGCGATCGCGTGCTTACGCGTGGACAGGCAACGGCCTCTCGCGGCGATCTTTGTAACAACCGAGTGTGCCATGTTCAAGTCAGCCAATGGCTAATATATAGATGGGTAATCTACATGTGATTTTTGAGCGTCTTCCGTCATTTGTCGAGGGAAGAGAAAGCAATATTTTGCTGACTTTAATAATTTATTGAGAATTCCAGGCCGCGTGCTGCGCTATAACCTTTGGCTCACGTGTTCTCGGGAGCCTCTACTACCGATTGGCAGCGTTTTTTGACCACGCTCAAAACGTGTTGCAGGGTCAATACGCTATGTCTTTCAACTTGATCAGAATTTTTGTGATGGTGTTCTTGCCGTAATATTTCGGCAATATTTTTTAGCACTTGCTATATGAATTTACAAATCCCGCACATCGAAGAAATTTCTCACTAAAGGACCTGCGTTTGCTTTTTGTAAGTAAAACAATTCAACGCACAGCAATTTGTGATGCTTTAGCATTGTCCCAAGCAATGTGAAATGAAACTAATGAACTTATGAATTGTCATAGTAATAGAAAACCGCTGCCTTCATATTAATTGAAAATGTTCTTTGTATAAATATGTCTTAAATGAGTGATTTTAACTAAATCATGTTGCGTGGCTGTGTTTCGCGTCCGTGCGTGGGGTGGTCGGAAAACCACTAGGCCACCTCGACATGGAATGGCCCTGAAAAATTATACAACACGGAGTGTTGCTGTGGAGCCAACGTTTCAATTTGACGAGACGTCTCATGGCTCCAAGATTCCATATTGCCCCAAATTTCTGCAGATATACAGGGCGTTTCACGTATAACTAGAACCAAATGTTTTAAGAGTGGAGTTCTTTAAGCTTTCTGTAGTGCCGCGCTGTGCGAGGAGTAATTATCATCATCATAAACCTTTACGCGCTCGCTTCGTACGCCTATGCTTCGGTCCCACAAAATGTGCGCGGATTTGTACCGCGTGGAATACAATAACTATGGTGGGCGAGGCTTATGCCACTAAAGACCACGCCACACCACGTAACGACCAGTTACGTGACTGCATGCAGTCCCGTGTAACATCACGCGACTAAATGCCCGTACCATGGCGTAAGAACTGGTCGCGTTACCAAGAATCGCATGACGCCAGGTAACAACAATATTGGGACAAGTGAGGCACCTACTATCACGTAACGAGTCACGTGGCTAAAATTAAGTAGCTAGTTACGTCAATAATGGCATTGTAACATTGCGCAACACTTAGTCACGTGACTAAAATCACGTAACAGCTACTTTAAGCCAAAACATGTAGAAGCTGGTCACGTGATATATTCCCGCCAAAAAGACGTAACGTATATAGTCACGAGACTGAAATTACGTGGGATCACGTAAGAAACAGTGACTTCACGGAAATCATCTAGCATTCTGTGACGTCATGAGAGTCGCGTCTCTAGTCATGCGACTTTCCCGCCAAAATACGCGTAACAGCTAGTCATATAGCAAATTGCACAACACAACAGTTTCTCACGTGACATGTCCCTGCCATAAACCACGTAGCAGCTATAGTTGAATATAATTTTTGAAGTGCATGGCATTTCCTCTTCAAAGGTAGATGCACACAAGTCTGCATCAATGGACGTGAACTCTAGATTGACGTCACTAGGTGGAGAGCCGGTGACCCTAAAGCCCTTAAAACTTCAGGCGACCCCGCCTTCAAAGAGTATCGCCAAGTACATGAGCGGTACTGTTTCTTTACATGAGCGAAACTGTCTTAACGCTGGCACCGCTGGTGATCGCAGAGCTCCCATGAGCGCGCTTTACAATTTGAGCTTCGACAAGTCTAGAACTCCGAAATCGCGCGCCGACAGGTTGCGCAAAGTCTCGGAGGCCATTACACAGTGCGCCCGGCAGCACGCGCGCCGTCTGACAACAGAAACGATCGCGGAGTGGTTGACATCTGCTCCGACAGGTACCCCAACTCTACCAGCCGATCTTCTCGGATTTTACAACCAATCAGATCAGCAGCTTCGGTGACGTCGCATTACCAGAGCATATGTAGTTCTGTGAATGAGCGGTTGAAAACGCGTTTGGCTGAGTCTGCAGCGATTCGCCGCTTTAAAGCGTTGTAATAAATTGCACAGTTTACGCAGCTCAAATCGGTCTGTGAATAACTCTTAGTACTTCCTTTGCCGGCCACTATGTGTACAGAGTAGTCAATAGCGTTTTAGGGTGCCTTTAAAGGGACACTAAAGGCAACTATTTATTCAACGTTGATTGTTGAAATAGCGGTCCAGAAACCCCGTAGTGCTACTTTTGTGCCAAGGAAGGGCTTATTTTGAAATAAAATGACGTTTTAGTGGTCCGCGTTGGGTAACCGTACTTCAAATTACCCGCCTCAAGAAGCGGACTGTTCATAGTCATTGTTGCCATGCACAACGTTGCCCGGCTTCACTGCGCCGCCGCCGACACTAGCAGCAGCAGAACGTGAGCAGCGGAGCCACAGCAGCATGTCTATTGATCAATTTCCTGCCATTGGCTCCGAGATGGCAGATGTGTTTTGGTTCAACTAGGTCCCACTAGGCGGCACGACCTTTCCAGTTTAACCACGCAGCGAAAATTGAATTTTTGAACCACTCGCGCCATTCCCCCATCGTAACGTTCGGTGGTTCTTTTTTCCATTAATCAAACAGAAACGCACAAGCAGCATTCTATTGCGTCTCTTGATGTACGAAAGGTTCTTTATTTATTGAAGCGACATCGATTAGTAGTGATTTATTGTAGACGGTTCGTCTGACGTCATCGGCATCATTTTGAGGATGTTCTACTGTGACGCATGCATTTTTGTGCATTTACCTTAATTTATCGGTAAGTAGGGTGGTGCTGTTGATGATGTCGTTTTAGATGTTGTCACACATTGAGCTTTCACTCTAACATAAATTGTTATTTGACTTTAGTGTCCCTTTAAAGGCTGTAGCCCCACGCGTTGCGACGGGCGCGCCGCTCTGCAGGGCGCGGTCGCTTGTGCGCGCTCGCTTACATCGTGATGGGGGTGGGTTGTACGTCTTGTGCTTCTACCGCGAGTTTGTATTGAAGTCACAGAGAGCGCGTAGGTCACCCCTCTCGCTGCAGTGACCGCGTTTGCAAAGTGGGCATGCGCGTAGGTCACTTCGCTCGCTGCAGCAGCCGCGTTTGCGAAATGAGCGTGCTGCTAACGCACAAATAGGTAACATCGATGACCGTCGTTAGTTCGCGCTTGTCGTGTGTACACTTGCGCGTTTTTTTCGTTCGTCCTTCATCCTGTTTGAGCAGAGTGCTTCAAGTATCTATAGCTGCAGACAGTGGTTAGTCCGCGCTCATCATGTATATGTTCATTTCGTGCGTCCTTTCTGCTTGAAGAACGTGCTGCAATTGAGTTTCGAGCTGCTTGATGTTCTTCGCGTAGTTTGTATATGGCGCTCAATGGGTTAACTAAAATCAATTATACATTTCTTTGTTATATACTTTATAGTGAGAGTAGAGCTAAATGGGTTGCGTGTTAGAGGACATTCCTAAACCACCGATCCATTTTTCTTTCTGTGTGTGGGCACGGTAATATTATTCTTGTAGTTAAAGGAAGTCTGTGAGAAAAAAAATAAAACACGCCACTGGGCTAGCGCGCTACCGTGCGGTGCTTTCAACCGTGCTTCGAGCGAAACAACTGGCGCGCGGACCGTAGCTAAATGAGCGGCTGCTGCTCTACGCTTCTGAATGCGTCGTCATTTTTGACAAGGCAAGGAAGCACCGTCGTCCCTCCCAAGCGGTAAGGCACCGGCTACTTCGCTCGAAGCACCTCAATGCGTTATTTTTTGTGGTAACACTCCTCCAGAGCATACTACTGGGCGATCCCAAAGGAAAAAAAATCACACTATATCCACGCAGTGAATGATGATGAGAGTGGGGCGAAGCGTCCGTCCGTCCGTTCGTTTTTGCTTCCATCCGTCTGTCAGTCCATATACGCGTCCGTGCGCCTGTCCGTCCGTCCATATGTCTGTCTGTCTGTTCGTCCGTCCGACCTTCTGTCTGTCACTCACACTAGCGCCACCTGCTGAGTGAGTCATGCAACTAGGTGGTTACGAACCAGTCACGGACATGCATGGACAAACCCACGCCTTTAGGAGCTTCGCCCCTAATGCCCCTGACACACGGGCACCCTGAAGTCCTTTAGACAAGGGGACATCTTTCGGAAAGGCGTTCGGGCGCAGTGACACACGACAAAGGAGTAACTACTTTCTGGCAAAGATCCTTTTCGCAAAAGCAGATCCCGCATCTACTTTTCTGGCAGGAAGGGAGTATTCTCGCATACAGTGTGCACAATTTATCAATAGAAGAAAACGTGTCGCAACACTGCGGTGCCCTGTCAGTATTTTTTTGCGCTGAGAAAATGTTTTCATTTTCAGCAGCAGTGCGATTTGTTGAAAAGTGAAGGCCTATAGTCTGTCCATACTCTCAAACGCCTGCATTACGTCACTAGCACGATCATGTCAGGGTTGGCAGCGGCAGTTGCTGTGTCGGCGACGTAGTATCTTGTAACAATAGAGTCTGCTCAGTCGGTGAAGAATAAACCGCGCGTCCAGTGGACTGAAAAGGAGACCTGGGCGCTGACAAAGCTATGGGAGGACCAGTTGGACGCCTTGCGAGGGCGAAAGCACAACGGTGGAGTGTACCAGGCGATTGCTGAGAGCCTCACCGACGCCGGTATTCCGCGTACACGGGCGCAAGTTCACAGCAACATTGACAACTTGACACAGACATTCAGATAAGAAGGTCACTCACGCTACGCGTTGTCGCACGCGTCCCGCTTGCTTGTTTAGTGTGTGTTAAGATCGGGCCTGTAAAATCCGACATGCATGGGCACCTCGCATATCGAGGAACGAAAACAAAAACAGCAAAACACCGACTGTTCATAGTTGCCAGACGAACTTAGGTTGCTGCTAAAAACGCAAAAAAAAGCGAAAGAAAATTACAGGTAGCCACCAGACAATAAAAAAAAAACGATTTTATGCTCCGGCGTCACTGAATGTGATGTACATGCGCAGATTCTTTTAAGTATTTCCAACCTTGCTGCTTCCACAAACAGCGCCATTTTTTCTGCAGCGTTCTTCTGAGGTACTGCTTAAAGCAGTAGTCCGGTGCCGTGTGTCATCAGCACCACTCCTTTCTGCAAATGGTCCCCTTAGGCGACAAAAGGGGTTTACTTCAAAGTACTTTACTTTTGCCCGTGTGTCACGGGTATAAAACGCGTGCGTATACAGGTGTCGGATGATCTCGCACCAACAGAGAGCGACCAGAGGTGCTATTTCGTTTAAATGCTCACTGCGGCGTCTCTCGTGCTGACGCTCGCGCAGAGCGTGTTCTCAAATGCACCCCGCATCGTCTCTCGTTTCAGCGGACACCGTGAGAAACGGGTACGTGACCGCGCAGTCGCGATTGCGCTCAGGCGTACAATACACGATACATGTGTGGATGCTTTGCGCTCAAGGCTCCCACTGCGTTACTCGGCCCGCTATTCATATGCAAGAAGATAGATAGATAGATAGATAGATAGATAGATAGATAGATAGATAGATAGATAGATAGATAGATAGATAGATAGATAGATAGATAGATAGATAGATAGATAGATAGATAGATAGATAGATAGATAGATAGATAGATAGATAGATAGATAGATAGATAGATACGCTTTGAAAAGCTTCCCGGTTTAATTTTGCCGGGCGCTCTTTTTGGGGGAATATTTTCTTGTCCCATATGCAAAGCTCTATTACAGAGTAAATCACTTATTTTTGAGGCAGAGAGTAGTAATGCCCCCATATAGGCTTATAGTAGTTCTCAACAGAGTACCATAACTCTTGCCGAAACACAATTGCAGGACCCCTTCGAAGGGAGTAGTGTATACCTCAAGAAAAAATCGCAATACTCGGGCCAAAAGCATTTCAAAACTGCTTTCAACAATTTTCATAATGCGCAGATGGTACAATGATGACTAAATATCGAGTACTAGGGCAAAAATTAAAAAAAAAAACATCGTTCGGAAGAGATGATTAGCGATTGAGTTTAAACCTATGACCTCTTTAAGCACGTTAAATTGGAATCTGACACGTTATACCGCATAACACCGCACAGAAAGCCAGGATTGCTGTTCTTTTTCCCATGTTAGTAACATCGGTGATCTGTCTATTTTCTTGTTTAGACACACAGGTGTGATTGTCTTCGTACATGCAAAAACCAAACAAAATGTGGTTTATTCATTCTTTTTACAGACAAAGCTCCTTAAGGCGATAGTCTGTTCATCCCTTGTATATGTAGTAGTACGTAGCCACCGGTGGCTCATACCCGCTCTATATAGAGCGTGTATGAACGTTGTGCAAAAACGTTGTGCAATCCGGAATGTCGTGCAGCAAAAAAAGAAAGAAAAAAAGAAAGAAAGAAAGAAAGAAAGGAAGAAAGAAAGAAAGAAAGAAACATTTGCGTAACGAAGGTAATATTATTCTTCTTTGTCGACATATGCATAACTTCTCTCTCCTTTTTTAAAATAAGGTTTTGTTCTAGATTATTATGTATTACTAATACAAAAACTTTATAGTAGGTACCGATCAGTGACCATCAAAATTTCATTCTAAAATTTGTTACGTTTTCAATTTGTAAGTTCCTTTCCTCTAAAATCGAAGAATACTTTATACGACGACTCAGTTATCGGCCGATCCCTTACAGTGGGTATGAGCCACATGTGAAAGGCAACAAAAACAAGAACAAGTAAGTGTGGCATTCTCGCTAAGCAATCTAAGCGGTTGTTCATTTCTGTGTAGAAAACATCGCACTTATGGACAGCACATTAAGCAATTCGGTTTTCGTTACCACTTTGGAAATATTTTTCGTCATTCTTGCTCACGTTCCGCGTCTCCTCACCGTGAAGGAGCACCACGTGCCATAAGGAGGCTCGGCACCAGCGCTCTAAAGTGGCAATAAATGTTTCTACCATCACCGCGACTATAGCTGTAACAACCCCATTTAGCCGAGCGGCGCATTCACTCTCCGTGAGCGACGTTGCGCTCGTGAATATTTCAATGCGAAACATTCAGTGGCCGTTCGAATAGTTTAGGCCATGACCGACTATATGAGGTCATATTCTCTCATTTACCTACACAAATTGACTTGTTTAGCTAGATAAAGTGTTATCTGAAAGCTCCAGTGTAGCTAATTTGTAATAGAGGATCAATTCACAATCAAAGTTTCATTTTAAAATTTTGGGTCGAAATATTTTCACGAGACGTCACGAATTCGAAGGTGTCTTTTGTCGTTATTTCACGCCATTCGCTGAGCGAAAATTTTTCAATCGTGGTAGGTTAAATTTATGGGCCCTGCAGCGAACACTTCAGTTTGTATCTACTCGCGACTCCAAGTAAGCGCTCGCCACCTAGCGGCCGCGACTGGAAACGGCGCTAGCAGGGCAACCTTGAAGAGAGAGAGAGTTTATTTACAGAAAGAAGATATGTTACCACGTATAGCGCGCGTGGAGAAGCGACCGCATAGTTCCTTTGTTTTTTCCATGTCGCACCTGTGAACCCGAAAAAAAGAAGAAAGTGGTGTCCAAAGACCACTGCAGTGTGTCGCTATGCATGGCATGGCGGTGGAAAGATGGCGACGTATCGTTCAATTATTTCTCGAAGGATGCAGACGACGTGCAACAAAGCACGGCGCAAATCGGAAACGCATTGGGAAGAAGGTGACGGACACTAAAGTATAGTTTGTTCCAATCAATTCTCTCGCGACGACTTGATTCTCCACGGTGAGTGCACCATGACCATTACGTAGTGTGTGTACATTCTTATCAATACTCGGGTTTTCTTTAAGGGCGGAGTACATAGTTTCGTTTACATAAGCAAGTGCTTAAGGGAATTTGATGCGTTACGTGTGTGACTGCATTTTTCGCATATGGTTGTTTTCTACGCAAGTCGTAGTGCTACCCATTCTCAAATCAAGCTGTTGTAGTCCTTCTTCCGGAACATTTTTTTCATTTCGCATGTCTGTGCAAACACGCGCACACACACGCACGCGCGCCAAGGTGGTGCATGCGCGTCCGGGCATTCGTAGCGTGCTTAGTGTGCGTGCTTATATCTGATTTTAATATCAACTTCTGCCAACACTAACAAGTGAGTGTTCGGGGTCACACGACCTTATTCATTAGAAACCCAATAACATGAATCGCCGAACGAAAAGAAAGAACTACTATACAATCGAAACTACGATTTGCCTTATTTTAAGATACACCATGACCCAGGCATAGCTCAGTTCTGTAATCAAGTCAACGGATACAAGGGAACTCAATAGGACGGTATATGGCGTAATCAAGTGAACGGATAGGTGGGAACTCAATAGGATGGTATATGGCGTCGACCCGGGGGACGCCATATGTTTTCACCGTCATTAGCCTCTTTTTGGTCAACTTTGACGACCTTCGATAGCCCCTCCTCGGCTTACCTAAGCCTTTATCCCAAGCCATCGTTTTCTCTTACTCTGTCACAAACACATTCTCCAGCTCTGCGATTCTCGCCACGAGCCCAATCTTGCCAGCCATCATTTTTCCCGTTTTCTCCTCTATGGCATACTGCCCACATTTTGTGTCAACTTCTGCTTTCTTTTCCACGTAAACTTCCATTTTACAATCTACTCCGCACCCTGAACACTTTGCAGTGTCATGGCTAGATCAGTTCTCCGGCGTCACACTATATATATAAATAACCACAGGACACGACGTACTAGATACCCTGATCCGAAGCCAAAAGGTACCGCGAAAATCAATAAATACGCTACACTTCAGAACACGTGTGCTTGCACGTGGCCGGTTACGCACACGCCTCAGACACGTGGTCGCTAGGGCAAAAAAAAAAAAAAAACCGACAGCGCTTTGCGCTAAGGGTATTTTTCAGATACCTTACTAAGAAGAATGAATGATAGTAGCGTCGCCTTTATTACAGGGTGGTGACATGTGTGCCACCAGGCTCGACAAGAAAAAAAAACGTTTTTGTTTAAAGTTTGCCATGTCTTAATTGTGTATACTTTGGTTCAATCTATCTTATTGTATTATAGTATGAAAAACAAAACGTGAATTCACTGCCCAGTCTTCGCCCCTTGCTGTACAACGTACTTATTTTCCCCACAATTTGTTTAAGAGAAATGCGTTCCTGGGCGAGTTAGTGCATTTTGTCCTCTCTCCAGTTTTTTGCTGCCAGTACTTTAACCATCGCTCACTTATTTTTGTCACGACACTATACGACGCAGGAAACGCCTCGTACTAAGGCCCTTGCTTCGCACGAGAAGACAGCGCCGTTCCTCGCGTGCACGGCGATGACGTCGACGCTAACCACTCTTCCTGGTTGTTCCATAAGCATGGCCTCCGAGATGGCGGACGCGCGGCGTATTCCGTAATCATTCCGCGGTGAAGCAAGCCCGCAGGACGCGTGGGCCCAATGAGGCGAAAATAACTTTACAAGGGGTGCAATCGGAGACGTAAAGACTTGTTGTTAAGTCATAATGACATCAGGGATGCCCGATATTGTAACGTCATCACACAACGTAAAATGACGAGGTCATCGCATGAAATCGTCGCTTTGCCAAAGGTCGGCCGATCCCGGCCGTTGTGGAACACCGCGTGAGGTGCACAAAGCTTCTCGCGTGAAAAAACAGCGGTGGTCGACTTGCGCATCTCTCTGACACTGCGGCTTGTTTTGTGCTATTAGAATAGAAGTACGGTCCCCGATTGTGTGCGTCACTGGCGAGCGCTGGAACCAGCGCGTCAAAACAGACGGCGCCGGCCGATCACGCGCCGCGATTCAAGATGCCAGCAACGGTCGCTTCTCCAAAGCGAACAGCACTTCAGTTACTCCACAAACAACGCACGCCGTGAAAGAGAACACCGGGAAACATCGAGAGAATTCGAGAAGCTAACGCCGGCGCGCGTCCGTCTGCGTAGTAGAACATACCAGAAGGATCTGTAGTCCGTTCCCAGGCTTTCGATGTGCTGCGCACACGGGAGTGGTGCGGAACGTTTTCGAACTTGACCACGGCCTGATATAAGCGGGCGGCAACGGAGAGTCATGAAGTCAGTGAATAGCAGTAAGAAGATCGCGCCGGCGACGGCCCGTTATACATGACTCCTTTTCTCGTCTATATGGATGTCCTTAAACCAACTCGCTCAAGCACATCCCGCGCTGCAGGGAGTCTCCGTGTTTCCTTGAAGAGAAGCGTTCGGGACTCTGTTCAAGATTTCGTTTGATGGGTGAATATTTGAAGACCTTAAGTTTTCAGAGGATTTGGTGACGCATGAGACTGCATTTGTAGCGTGATTGGTTTGATTGTTCCCGTTGTCCCAAATATCATTTGATTTATATAGTGACTGGACTAGCGGAATGTGCATGTGCGTATTTGTTTATGCAATGATTGTACTGCCTTAAGTAAGAATATACTTTGTTCTTGTTGTCAACTCTTGGCTCTGACTCGGTCTTCGGACCACAACCGGCGTTCGCTGGCGCACTAAAGGTGCGTACCCTGTATTGTCCAAGCATTCGTAGTGCGTTTCAGGGGGGGGGGGGGGGACGATACGTTGGCCCTTGGAATCTGTCCGGCGACTGCCCAATCGCATGATTGGTGACAATTACCACGCCTACAACAGGCTTTCGCCTTCAAGTGAAATAGTGTAGCATGCTGCTTAACAATTTCAGTATTGCATATACCTACACAACACTTCACTTAGAATGTATTAGAGACGTCCTTTCTAGGAGGCATAGGTTACAATGTCTCTTGCATGAGAACAGGCAATGGTGACAAGGGAAGTATGGGGTACGACGTTATTAGAAGTAATTGTAATATAAATGTAAAGAATAAAACGTTGGCGAAAAGATGAGGCCAAGCATTATTACTTATGCTAGGTTTATTAGGTCATACTATGTTCAACTATGATTAGTTTCGACTACACCTATTTTGGCTTAACTGGGCTCATCTAAATGTAACTTGGCTTAACGCGACAAAGGCAAGCGGCGCCGAGAAACACACTATTGTATGCTTGGATTCGTTAGGTTATACCATGGTAGTTACGCTTAGTTAGTCTAATTAGCCGATGTAAGAAACAACTCGAACACCGTACTTACATCCCCCCCCCCCACACACAGCCGTTTTGTAAAAGAACGACTTTGATTAGGTGGAGCAAATAAAACGATACTCAGTTGTTTTTGTTTCGAGCTCCGTCACCCTGTCAGACAAAGCGACATTAGAGGTCACCTGATAGCGGTGGGACCGGCATGCGCACCGCAGCAGGCACCACGTCGGTAGACGGCGCCTCGATACATTCTGCCACGGGATCCCGTGTTCTGCACACATGCTCGCACCTGTACGTCTTCTATGCTGATATGATTGGTTGTTCCCTATGTGGTAGCGTTTATCTTTCCCTGTTTTTCGGCGATAAGGGTGTTTAGACGATTGGCAACTCCCCGTGATTTGGTGTATTGCTTCGTGAAAATACCTTTTTATTATGGGGTGTAAGGGTGTTAGAGACACAGACAAACCCACTTAAAGGTGTAAACTGGTTCACTGTTCAGAACTGCACTTGCAGCATCGTTGCGAATAGCGCAGTAGTGAACTGCTCATCTTATGTTTGTGCTGGCTCGCGATGGGGGGTATCATTCCTGAATATCGGGTTCTGTTCAGGGACGATATTGGCCAAAAGAGCGAGGATTCGGCCGTAATTTGAAGAGAACGCGTTGCACTCTTTGCGTTCACCATCAGCAGTGGTTAGCACAGGCGCGTAGCCAGAAATTTTTACGGGGAGGGGCACTTCCTTGATTTTGGGGAGGGCACCCCTAATGATGGTCACTGTTCGGTCGGTATGCCATGAAAAAATGATTTCAAGAGGGGGGGGGGGGTGCCCGCCTCTGACACACCGGACATCAGCAAGTGTTTTGTAGTGGCCAAGTGACGTTGTGGTGGTGGTATCTTTATTCCCCCCCCCACCCCAAAAAAAAAAATAAGAAAAAAAACGAAGGGAACCAGTACTGAGACTGGTTGCGCTATTTCAGAGGGGGTCAGTGGTGATTCTTTAGGATACCGCAGCCTCCACCATGCTCTTGGTGAGCCGGCGTTGATCTTCTGACTCGGAGGCACGCAATGGTCTTCGATCGTTTAATTAACCTTGACTCTAGAACTCCGTGTCTGCTCAATCACCTCGTTATTATTTTTAGGGGCGAAGCTACTTATAGCGGCACCCGTTCGTCCCCCGTAGTATGTAACAAGTATAACATTTTGACCTCCAAGGTGGTGCCGGTGAGAGACTTCTTCTGTGCGTTGTTGAACAATAAAAAATAGTGCTCAATGTACATGTCAATGGCTGCTAAAGGGGAATAAGAGACAGGAGCATTCGGCTTTTAGTTAACGCGCAGGCTGCGATCACCATTAGCAGCCATTGGCATGTACATTGAGCACTACCTGACAAGAAAGGGTTGCTACGTTATACTCGCTGGGTGTAACCTCCTTAGCTTTAGAAAGGTTTAGCGAGCGTTGAGACGCAGTGCCATGAATACAATGAACTTGTATATACCATGAATGAACTCGAGGTGGTTAAAAATGGGAAGTAGATACGAAGCGCAAGCCGTAAGAAAGTAAAAAGCCGAATTCTCCGCCTCTCATTTCCCATTAGCAGCCATTGGCATGTACATTGAGCACTATCTGACTGAAAAAGTTTGCTACGTCATACTCGCTGGGCGTAACCTCCTTGGTTTTCGAAAGGTTTAGCGAGCGTTCGGCCGCAGTGCCATGAATACAGTGAACTAGTATATACCATGAACTCGAGGTGGTTAAAGGTGGGAAGTGGACCCGAAGCGCAAGCCGTAAGAAAGTGTGCGTGTGCCACCTTTCGTTTAGTCCTTGGAATGTCCACTGGATGGCGGTGCTTCTATATGGGGAATATATGATGAAAAGATGCGAGATGGTGGTACTTGGAGTGTTGAATAGATGGACGAACGGACACATAGACAGATGCATGGATGGACGCATGAACGGACGCAGGGGCGGCTGCATGGACGAACGCAGGGACGGACGCACGAAGAGACGCACGCACGGACGGGCTGATGGACGCATGGACGGTTACACTGACGGACGCATGGACGGACGGAAGCAAGAACGAATGAACGGACGAATTCTTCGCCCCACTCTCCATCATTCACTCCGTGGATATGCTGCCATTTTTTTTTTCAGAACCGTACTATGCGTGCTAAGCGGATGTACCTGCGTACCTATGGGCGCACTATGCGTAGTTTTGGTCGAATCGGTGCCTTGGCCTTGTACAAACGTATCTTTGAATTTCAGTGGTTCGCTAACACACGTGGCACCGAAAAGGACCAGATAGGAAAGCGACCACACATAGCGGTGTTGCCTCATGCGACATGTGCAGAAGCCACACTGACCCCGGAGCCTCGCTGACCCGATTCATGCACTCTGCGTTCGCACCTGATAGCCTCCCATGGAAAAGGTGAAAAAACTGCCAAAGAAAGAAGGAAGCCCCCGGACGCGCCGAGTCTCCCGGCCGTGAACTGCCTAACGACCCCTGCGGCTGATGTGGTGGAGCGCGGACACGTAAAGATCCACAAAAATGACATATCCGTCTCTCAGAGAAGTGGGCCAGTCGAGAGAAAAACATGCGCTTGCCGGCCACCACCGCCGACACAGGCGGCCGGAGCAGGGCGGAATGTAGAGAGGGGCATGCAGACAACGAAAGAGAGCGCCGCTTCACGCCACTGCGTATCGTTTTATTTCCTTTCTGGCCGATTATTTATATCTTTCGAAAGTGCCAGCCGGACTTGGGCGAAAGTAGACGAGCGGGGGAAGGAGCAAAACACCGCTGACCTCCTCTCCTTCCTGAGCCGGTCCGGAGCGCTCGTTCGCCGCGGAGGAGCAGGGCCAGAGAGCACGCAGGGCGGAGTAGCCGCTAGGTGATTCCACCGCGGTGGCGAGAGAGCGACACGCTGCTGCCGGCGGCGGCCATATTGTTGCCTACATGACATGTCAAGGTCATCTGCGTCCGCGTTGCTCTGCGAACCACCAGTATGATCGTTCGAGGCCTCTCACCGTCCTGCTATGGCTTCTGTCATGGAGCAGTAACAGCAGACAGTCTCCATCCAAATTCATCAAACTGACGCGAAGGAACCTCTTGGCATGATACGGTCACCATCCGTGGCTCCCAACCACCCAGACATCCACGATATGTTCTCAAAAAGTAGCTGAGAACATATCGTGATTGACTATGGTCAACATAGCTATTGTTCCCACTGCCAAACAACAACTCCGCTGCTGTGCCTTGATACTTCGATAAATGGAGGAGACTCGGTCACGCCGGGTTTGCGAGAACTTTTTGTGGTGCTCGCGTTCTGCTGTATCTGCAGCGTCCATCGTCACAGGTGCGCTAAGTACTCGCAGTAAGTAAACAGAGAGATCTACAATCCACCACACTCCTCGAGAAATCATGCCGCGTACTGAGGCGGGATATCCAAAAGACCTTAACCACAAGCTTGTATGCCTGCGTACTGCATGCGAAAAACTCACTGAATAGTCTTCCCACTTGTTTATGCGTTGTTAAACGCTCAATGGGAAGACAATAAATATCAAAACAGACTTGAGAAACATCCGTGCAATTACCAATATCAATCGCAATCTCATACCAGACCCATCCTTCGGAGAAAACGAAATCCTGTTATTTATTAAGATAACACTGAGCTCCCGCGTGTTGTGTTACCGCCCCAAAATTGCGGTTTGATGTTAGGAAACACGTGCCTTTCGGCAACAAAGCAGGGCGCAGCGTCTTGTGAGTGAAAAAGGGAGGACAGTGACCCTTTCCTGTCCTTCACCCATCCGCTATACGCTCTGTCGTGCGCGATTGAGCGTGGCAGAACGAAGTCTGTAGAGCGATAGCAGCAACAACCTCACATATTAAGACAACATGCTCGCTGCTCCCGGCGCAAGCGCGCAGTAAACTTGATGCAGTGAGCCTCTGGCGGCGATAGCACGAAAGACTGACCTTTGCGACGACACGCGAGGCGCGTGGAACGAAGCACGTGACCAACGCGCTGGTGTCTACGGCGCGAACGCAGCTCATAGACACCGCGCCATGGCTTTGGCTGTGCTTGAAGGTCAAGTTCTCAGAAGGAGGCGTTTTCAGGGTCTCTAACTTGTAACTCGAAAAATCACTGCCGCTGAGCGGCCGTGAAAAAATATTCGCAGCATATGTCACACTCCATCCCTGCAGCATTTGGAGGTGAAATGTCTGCTGCATGCTCGGTGATTCATTAGACTTCCCGCAACAAGCAGCACTGAGAGAGAAAGGATCGGAACTATACCCTGACGTCTGAAGTGAACGGCAGCGCGTTCAACAGTGACGAATAGAGAATGACAACAGGCCCGTGTTGTACACGCAACAGTTCACTTGTGATTACGCTATGCCAACTGACAAACGTCGTTCCCTTTTTATGCCTTGGCGTTATTAGTCAGTCGCGGTGTTCCTCTGTCCTGCACTGATGGTCTCCGCATCTGACGTGGTGCAGCAACAACTCCGCGATCGGCCCACTTTTGACGGATCGACGATGTCAGTTGATGACGTCATCCTGTGACGTCACGGGGGCTATACGATTACGTCACGGTATTGTGACGTCATCATTGGTTTCGCTGGTCGGGGACCGAGAAAGTTCTGAGATGTATTGCAATGAATCGCGGAGGGGAGCGTCGACATAGCCGCTATAGCTTTCGCCCGAGTAAACATTTTTCGACACTTCGAGCCGCAATCGAAGTAGAGGTCATCCTCGCCGGACGACGAGTGCCTAACCGTGGTAAATGTATGCCTATAAACATCGGTGGGTGACCTGGGGTACTCGGAATGTTCCTGCCGCATCGGAGGCACTTGACCAGTGCTGCGGTTCAGCGAACTTACGGGCAGCACGTCGTGTCCGACCTCCTCGCAGGCGGCGCCGCTGTGATGCCGCAGGTGCGTCTATCGCTGGCGGCCTTATATAATACGCCCAGCCGCCGGCTCCCCACGAATTTATGCGTCTGGTGAACGAGTGTGCGTCCGCTCCTCGATGCGATCGACAGGTTAGAGAGGGGTATTGGACTGCACTCGGCTCGCGGGTTGCGTGCTGTTGACCGACATGTGCACGAAGAGGCGTTCACATATGCACTTGCTTGCCATGCCACACCTGCAGTTGCCCCAACCACAATCATAGGTAAAGGTATCTGAAGTGTTTAGGGCAGATTTTTTGATACGGGACAACACGAAGGGGAGAAACGTACACAAGAGCTAACCGACATATTTGAATCTGCGCGCGTGTTTCTACTGCGTCTTAACCCGTCTTGAGAAATCCGCTCTAAACACTCCTTATGTCCTTAGTAGTGGAGCGTTGCCAACGGGAGATTCGCTCTGCATCCCTGTTTTTATTGCGATAGCAATTATATGGACACCCTCGGCTGCATTGTGCCGCCAGTATCGGTCGTCATTCACCGTATGTATAAGTATCATCATTCATCACTAACTATACATATTAAAATGCAAGAAAGAAAAGTAATCCACAAAAAGTCACAGCTTTGCCGCAAATGGGAAGGAATTAACGCGATAGCAACAAATTGGAAGGTCACACGCAGAATGGCAAGCAGATCGAAACGCGCCCCTCTTTTCTCACGCACAAATGACGCACGAAACGTAATCACAGGTACAGATGAACGCGAATCACCGTTTCAGTCTTTACTTCACTGTGCCTGAAAAGCGTGCTCTTTACGCAAACGGAGACTGTGCAACGATTTGCAGTGACCTTTGTGCGCCCAGTAACTATGTGACAGAATCGTTCCGGTCAAATCCCAAGACCAACCAAGGCGTACGATTCTCCCTACAGTGAGATAAGGGCGTGCGAGCGAGCGTCCATCACCTTCCTCTCCGTGGGGCATAGTACGCATGAGAGATGAGAGCGCGCCACCGCCTTCATAGAGTTTTCTAATATACACTAGAGGGAACTCTGGCGCTAGTGTCAATGGGAGCTGCAACGCACGGCGCTTCAGCGAGCATGGAAATAATGAGTAGTACACACATTTGTCTAATGTTCGTACTTCTGGCCTGCTTTTGGCTCCGTGTGTGTTTGTGTGGCTTAGAGTTGTTTTCTAACAAAACAAATATTAGCAAATGTTCAGCGGTTGCGCTTAACCATCTTATTCTTTTAGACTTACCGTTCCAAATCGGGTCACGAAGTTCAAATGGGCTGAATCTTTCTTTCAAAACAAAACCGAAACGCCACAATAAGCAAAGCCGCTAGTACGATTCGCCGCCCGCAAGTACGAAGACTATAGGCAAATGTGTGTACTACCCATCATTTCCATGGCCGCTGAACGATCGCAGCGCCAGAGTCCCCTCTAGTTAATTTTAGGAAACTCTGTGGCCGCCTTGGGACGATGTGGCGGTGCGCGCTCATGGTGCCAGCTTGCTGGTAATGCTGAAAACATGATAGTTCCCCCCCGAGATGCCCGTCAAAAGTGGTAAGTGGTAGATATAAATATCTTGCCGCTCGAACGTCGAAGGACGTACCTCTCCATGGCACAGTCGTTAATGCTTCCCACAGGCTTTTCAGAAGTCACAAGTTTGATTTCGCGCGCCGGAGTCTTTTTCTAGATTATTTTTCTTTCTTGCGTTTTCGTATATATATAGATACGTATACATATATGGCGAGTGACGTAGACACCGGCGCGAGGTGCAAAATCCAGCTGAGAGTGCCCATATAATTGCTAATGCAATAAAAACACTCGGGTGCGTGGAATGGAACGTCCGACATTTCGTTTGTGAGCGCGCGTCGATAGCCTCTGAGCCACAAAGGAGCACCTCCTCACTGACTTGCACACGATTTCTGTAGCCTCTCACTCGTATGTCGTGATATCCGCTGTTAACGCAACTCGTCAGATCCGAAATTTGTAACGTTATTATTTTTAAGCTGTAACGAATAGCCTCTGATTCTCCCTTTCTCTCTCTCTGATATGTACGATTAATAGCCGACTATACGAGATAAAAGAACGAAGCAAGCAGCTCGAGTAGCGTTTTTTTTTAAATACAATAATAAAGTTTCCCTGTTTCATCTTTTTCAATTAGACAGTTCTAAGCTTTCATTAAAATTTTATTGAGAAAATCCCACGTACCTTGGGAATCGAGGTTATGCGAAGCACGTGGATGGGAAGAGTCTGTGTTGCAATTTTGTATTGAGCTAAACGTTATGAAGTGGCGCTGAAGATATTTACAAATGCACGCGCAGATATACGTTAATCAGCCGCATATTGAGAACGCGGGCTTTTTCGACTGATTCTCGATACTCCCCAACGGTACTCCCCAGCGGTACCTTGCGCCCGTGGCGAGCGCTTACCTTTCGTTGCCCCTTCCGAATGCTAGGCCGAAAAGCGGCGCTATGTGTTCGCGCATGGTCGTACTACCCCGACCCGACCCGTATTTCTCGAAGCCAACACGAGCGGAGTTTGCCCTCGCTCAAGCGATCGGGCCCTGTTGTCACTGATCGTGAGAGCGTGCTGCATTGTCACGAGGGCCTGTTTCCTTCAGCGGAGTGTCGCCGTGAACCCTTTTGCCCACGGAGACGTGCTCGCGGCACCCTTTGTGTTGTACTTTTCGCCCGTGGCGTGGATAAGCCTCGTTTACTTTCCCGCTGCCTTTTTCAACGGTCGCTGTACTGCGTTTTTGATGTTGCCCCGAGCAATTAAGTGTTGCGACTTGTTGGAGAGCAGTACTGTGTGTACTTTCCACGCTGCGTTCGGTGCCTGGCTGTTCGAAGGCTCGTGTGCAGATGCGTTAGTCAAGCGAGGCGATGGCTAACGGGGCCCTGTTGCTCGCCAAGACCGAACCACGGTGTAAGAATACACCATGGACCGAACACACGCTATAGTGGCCGTATGCGTGGGTAAGATGGCTGGGTCTTCAGCAGATGCTTTAGCCTTGCTCGGGTGGCTGAATCTCATGACACAGACAGACCAAAAATATTGGTGTTCAAGCATCCCAAGTATCGTCTTGAATAGAAGGCTTCATCACCACAACAGCGGCAAAGCACCAACGCCAACAATTAAACTACCTTGGAGTTGAAGCCGCAGCAAGCGGCGGCTAAATGTTCGGTGGAAATGTTATTGATATGTCTGTGGCAATATATTTTTCTAAACACTCACCAAAAGCGTTGTCTACCGGAGGTGAAGACATTGACACATGCGCAGGTGGGCAATGTCACGGGTGATTTACGGTAACACCGAACGATCATCAGTGCTGCGTCCACTCGTCATGATTCACCCCGTGGATACACGAGGATTTTATTTTTTAAGGTGTCATCCAAAATGGCCACTTGCGAATGACATGCTGAATGACCTAAACGCGCTACCGTGAAACCAACTGCAGAAGAGTGTTTTGAACACGACCTACAGTTTGAAGGTGACGCTATTGCTAGCAAGCAGGGGAAAAACGGGACCGACCAAGTCGAAGGTTGTTTGTTACTTCGACTCTTAGCCTCGTTTCCACGATGTTTTCACGTAGTATCATGCACAAAATGCGAATTCGCAACTTTATCGACAACAAGGTAGTGTATAGGTGTTCTGTGGTAATAGCGGTGGTGATGCAGACGACACATGAGTTTCGCAAGCTTATAGCAAAGATTAAAATTTAAAAAATTGTTTAAATTTCATCTTTTTACGTGTAGCCGTATCTATTTTTGTGTTAAAAGCACGCTTGTAACTCACGCGAATCGCAGTTTGGCACACTACTGACTTTGCTCTATCGAGCACAGTTTCCAGTCGCAACGAGTCTAGTCACTAGCCAATATGGTTTCATGGTCTGCTGTAAACTGACTGTAGTTTAGCAAAACAACATTAACAACGTTGCGCCCTTTCCACGGTAGCAAACAGAACAAGCTAACGTGATCTCATGGAACGGCTGTACGCGGAGAAGTAACAGTAATTTTTTCTCCGTGTCGGAAAGCGAATCAGCGCCATGAAGCTGGTATCCGGTGGCACAGACTTGCTCTTTGAGCAGTACAGCATCAAGCAGATTCATGAAATTGAGCAAAGCATAAGGTGAGCGTTTTATCTTAATTCGTACTGTCTATGAATTGAAGGCAGTATGTGACATACTTTATTCTGTACAGGGCTGATATCGAGAAAAAGAAAGAAGATCTGCGGCAGATGGTTGGGTAACTGCTACGTGGCTGTTTCTATAATCATAAAGTCACAGTACCAATAGGCTACTGCGTTGCGTTCGATTTTCTGTGTAACGATCGAAAATGTTGTTCTTGCTCTCCCAGGGAGCGGTACAGAGACCTCATCGAGGCGGCCGACACTATCGGTGCAATGCAGCGAACGTCTGCTAACGTAAGTGGTGCGCTATTCCGCATCGATACACTTTTGACTTTTGTGGTAGTGAAACTGTATCTTCCAACCAAACAAGCTCGTTCCTGCTCTTCCTTTCTGTCTCCCTGCTCACCTCGTGGGGGGACATTCCCGTGATATTTAATTTTTTAGAAAGCAAAGCATTGCGTGAACGCTAGAGAGTATTTGATTAGTTGAATTCCTTATGAAAAAGACAACTCGCAGCCACCACATTTTTTGACGGACAGTTGAAGGCAGTAAAAAAAAAGTAGTAAAGGAATTTTCTAGGGGGCTCGTTTGCTCTAATATGCAACCATTAAAACCGACAGACAGCTAAGCTGTGGAAAGCATAGAGGACATATTGTTCGAAGTTAACTGTGATGTAACGACTCTCACTTAAGTTTGTGTAATGTCCCCTATGCTTTCCTTGGCTCAATTGTGATAGTCTCATAAGTTGTACTTAAAGGAATTGTTACACATATATTCATTGCCCTGAACAAACAATGCTGTGTCATAAATTGGCAAAATAGCTGTCTACATTTGTGGCCACCATTGCATTCATGCTATACGGTGTGCATTCAGTTTACACTGTTGCAATCATATGCATTCTTTTGCAGGTGAAACAGTACGTGGCCCAATTAACGGAACACTGCCAAAACCTGCAGGGCAAGCCTTCAACCCCTGTTGCAGCTCGGCCTGAGTACGTTCCCTGTTTTGTGGCTGGCTCTTTAACTACCCTTACGCTACGTGAACCTGTTTTCTGGTGCCTCACGGTTCTCTTCCTTGTTGAGCCGTGACAAAGGTTCGACATAGACCACTCAGTGTACTCGGCTATACATGCAGTAAGCAAGAGAAAGGAAAATCAACAACTAAACTGGCAAAGGTCAAAAGCACCACAATGTTCTCACTATAGTTACGAGCCTATTTATTCACCCACACGTCCCCTATAGATGTTTTGGTGAGCAAAACTTAGATAGAATGAGGCTACTAAATGGTAGTACCTGTCACAAAGGACAATGATCTTTTTTCTTGGTGGGCAAATTTGTGTGTGCTTTGTGTGCAGGGCCGAAATGCACATGCTGGTTACCATAAAAGGTGGTGAGGGGGATTAGCAATAATCTGCACGACTTAGCCGTGTCTGCTATAGATGCTTCATAATTTGTGATGACTGCCAGACCAATTGAAAAGAAATGTGTCGGCAATGAAATTTGGGAACGGTACTGCGCAACGTTATGTAGCATATGCATAAAAACAACATTATGCAGAACGACCTTGGTAACAATAGATGGGTTGTGCAGTACCATTCCCAAATTTAATTGCCTGAAAAATTTCTTGTCAATTGGTCTGGCGATGGTCACAAATTGAAGCATGTATAGCAGACGCAGATAAGCTGTGAATGGGAGCGTATCGGTACCTCTGACTGGTACAAGTTGTGCCTTGTACTGGTGTAATCAATGCAGGTGAAACGTGGTAGATAGGAATGAAGAATTTCTGTCTGTCAGAAAATATTGTGGAGCTACAGCTGGGGATGCATATCAGAAACTTCTGTGCTTTTCCTTTCGTTGGTTCAGTGGCTATTCCTCCCTTTGATGGAATTAGGGCGATAATGCTAGTCTGAAATCACAAAATGCCAGGAATAAGTGAGTACTTTAATGGAATTGACTCAGCTACTGCATGCTTCTTGTGTTTCAGACATTGGGCACTGTCCCACCACTACGCTGTCCTTGCACAGGTGAAGCTCCTGGTGGACCTCCCTTCCAAGGTGCCTTCCTCTCGAACATTGCTCACTGTCAACAATGATTAACATGCTGCTATAAATGTAATTCTCAACAACTTTCTTTCGGATGATTTACACTTAGGTCTCGAACCGTTGCTTTTGACAGCAGCATCTGTCTTTTGTACACTTCTCTGCATTCACTTATCGGGTCATGCATGCGAAGGCAAACTTGGTCAAAGAAAGTTAGCCATCATAAACGTGACCTGAAGCAAGTGCATGTGTTAGTGTTGAATTAAGGTGTAGTGCACCTAACGTGGAATACAAAAACACAAAACAGAAACATACTTGGGGCTGTGTTAGGTGCCGCTAGGTGCTGTGCTACGCCATCAACAGTTTCAAGGGATGTTACAACTGGGGCGTATGGGTGGCCACCATGATGGGGAACTGCTAGTGTGGCATAGGCATTGGGTGTGATATTTTCGCTGATATTGCATTAGTGATATGCATTGTGTGGGTTCAGTAACAGTACGACGTTATACGTAACAGTACGACGTTATGTACAACAGTACGACGTCAGTAACAGTAGGACGTTCAGTAAGCAAGTTTACCACTCAGAGATCAAACATGGAGCCTACTGCTTTCTGAGAGTGATATTTAGCAGTACGATCAGGGGAGCATCCCTGGCTTGCTCACATTAACACGAAGGATCTTAATAATGTGGCATTTCAACTTTTTATTTCAAGTTTCTTACACTCTTTGCTAGGACCATGTGTGGGAAGACAAATATTTGCCATTGTTGTGCACATCCTTGACTCTTTTATGCCCGCTGTTGTTTCCATCGTGAGAAGTGTTGCATATAAATACCCTATAAAGGGGATGAGAGGATGACTGTCGCCATAGCTCAAATCAAGGAGCGTCAAATGCATTACTTAGAAGTTTTTTTAATGCTGCAGCATTAAAGACCTCGCTTCACAGAAATGCGGTGTCGGGGTCAGTGTTGTTGGTTGTGGGCAAAAAAATATCTTGTCCGTAACTGAAAAATTGAAATTGGTGCCAATAAAGTAAATAATAAAAATTTTCTATTCGAGTAAGAATGGGAACCCAGGTCGTCTGCATGGCAAGCAGGCGTTCTATTGCAGATCCACGCTGTTGCTTGAAACTGTTTGGGAAAAAACACTGCTATATGAACGTGGTGTAGTGGAAGAAACCTTCTAAACCCATCTAATATTGCATGACAGAAGTGTAGAATAGCACGAGGTTTCTGAACAAGTGAATTGCACAACGAGTCTGTGTTTTAAAAGCCCAACCACCACAAAGCGCTTAGACATGTTTAATCATCATCAGCTGCAAAAGTATCTACAAAGTGAGCAGCTTCGTAAGTTTGCGTGTTGCCTTATGTACTTGTAGGGGGCCCGATCTGCAAAAGAAAGGGTTACGACATAGTGGGCAATTGTAAACAGCACTTGAAAACATAAGGCATTTCAGGATAGTTCAAAATGTCCAATGTTATGTGCACAGTCATTAGTTTTTTTTATAGCATGGTTGAGGCATACACCACGAATCTGAAGCCAGGCTAGCAATTGAGAAGGCAATGCATCATTGCACATGGTCCAGTTACGCTCTCAAGTTCTACTCTTGAAGGCAAAGCTTAAGCATTTTCAAAATTTTTAGGTTCAGTCCCTTACTGGCGGGAAGTTTTCATTGGATGCACTTCAATTTCTTCTCATTTATATCATAATCGCTACAGCACAGTTAAAAGACTACAAATGTTGCCCCCGACACCTTTCTCGGCTTCATTGTCTGTAGGTTTGCACTCTGTGTCACGTGACCACTTTTAACTCAGATTGTTGTTTTTCTTGTGATTAACTCTTTCGTTACCACTCCTATTCAAATCGATCACCGGTGATCGGCGCTTTTGGATCGTCGATTTTGGCATGTTAAATTTGTTTCTCGTGCACCCAGCAGATTCTAATAGTTAGCACAGGCACTCAACTTTCAGAATTGATTTGAATTTGTCCGTTTTGGCAACATAGTGATTTTTGACAGACCTTTGCGCAAACCAATGTGCGTTTGTTGTTCAAAAAGTGCACTTGGCTGGCAAACTTGACAAAAGTGTGTGCCCCTCGTGGCTATAGGACAGTAACATTGAAGTTCTGTAATGAAAAGAGCCTTTGCAATATCAAATTAATATCAAATTAATATCAAACTGAATATCAGATTAAAGTTTCAGCTTTGCAATATTACAATGTTAAACAGTAATAATTGCCATAATAATATGCCAGATATTCAATAGAGAGCTGTTCCTTGTGTGACGCTATGATGACTGGGAGACGTGGCCTGGCTCATACTCCATGTTTATTCCATTCTCACTTCTTCCTTCTCGGCTTCTACTTCTAACCTTACGTTACAGGATTCCCCCTCCGCCCGGAAGAAGTCGCGTCAGACACTTAACAAAACAACAAAAACGGGTGTTAACGAGAGCGAAAAATGTCAAAATGCACCATAGTTCCATTTCAGAAAGGAGTTCCTTAACTCGCACAAAAAATCTACAGCAGGGGGAAGCAGTCTGGCCATATCTAAGAGAACTCAGGTGGACGAGGCTGGCTGTTGCGTCCTGGATGGCATACCCCCGCCCTGCACATCTGCACTGATGATGACACGACTTGAGGTCTTGTGAGGAACGAACAAAGCTTGAAATCTGTGTAGCATTGGATTGACGAATGTCTTTGGCATCGGATCCAGCGCCGTCGTGACAACAGACGCTTTGCTTTTAGTCGGCGTGCGTGAGAGCCAAGGCTGATGGGAGGAAGTATTTTTTCTCCATTGTATACATGGTAGCTTCATGCCTTTTTCGTAACTTTCTGTGGCGTTCTCTCGGTTTGTTGGATCGCAGACACGGCCTTGAGAACTGGTGCAGAAAATTTTGTCGACGTTGCTTTTTGCGATGATGGCTTAGGCATTGACTTTGTCTTTGCTTCTTTAATTGCTGTTGTCTCTTATGACTTTTAAGCCACAAGTGTACTCACATTGTTCTTGTTCGAGTAGCCGTTGTAGTTCCTGCGGTTTGTGGAGTTGCCTTTGTTGAAATTGCTCGTTTTGTTGCGAAAGTTGGTCAGATGGGCATCCCTCAGGAATATGAGTCTGCTTTTCTTTGCATGGTGATGTGATCAGTATATAGTCGGTGGTCAATACTGTACTTTCTCAAGATAAAATCAGTGTGGCAGACTGATGGGAAAGCTTCCCAGATGGTTGTGTGTCATCATTCATTGTAAATGTTTCTGTAAGTTCACAATGTGCCGGCTTTGGTGGATTTGGAACTGCTGTAGTGCTTCGACTCACATGTGTGTTATCACTTGAAGATGAGAGCACAGCAGACATGGCTTGAGGTGCTTCTAATGACGTTTGTTTTTATTTTTGCTGCATAATTGAGATGAAAAAATCTTTTGAAAGAATCTGGTCTTGAACATCAGGGTGTGGGCTGGTATTGTGAGCATTAATGAACTCGTCACGCGTAAATGCCGTCACACGTTCGAAACCATCTGGGCCTTGTGTGTGACACGAAGCATCATGGGATTCGGGTGGTTCAGTAACATCTGAAGTGTTGTGGTGCAGTGAACACGTTGAAAATGCTGATTTCATTGCTCTTGGGAAAGCCGGCCTTAGGTTTAGTCTTTTGGCGAAATGGTTTAGATTCCTTTCGGTATACAGAAACATTACCTTGTCTGTTGCGACGTGCAAGTTACCAGTGGGTGTCCGAATGCATGACGCTTTTTCGGAAGAGTCATATGATGGTGCAATGGTGGTATATTTTCTCTGAGGTCTCGTTTGGAAAATAGGCTTACTGCGGGAAGACTTCGCGTAACTGTGATGGGTGAGTTGAAAAGCCTTCCGCTGATGAGGTATGGATAGACCATTGTATTCTTTGAAACGGGTGATCATTTCTTCTTTGATCTTTTTCCAAGACTCATCGTTCTTGAAGATGTGGGTGAGGTAAAATTTGAATGCCTCACCTGAGATGTAGTCAGTGAAGTTAGTGATCATCTCCCATTTCGACCAAGATGCCGCGGTAGCGTGGAGCTCAAACAGGTCGAACCAGTCTTGTACGGGTCCATCATCCGCTGCTCCGGTGTACTTGGGGATGGGAAGGTCAGTAGATGTTTCCGTCATAATGCTCGTTGATGTGTACTGCTAGGTGCTGGTTCGGTAGTTGATTTATGGTCAGGGTGTCAGGATTCCCCCTCCCCCCGAAAGAATGCGTGCGTTGCATATTACAATGCATGATGAACAAGCAGTCTTAGAACACACACAAAAAAAATGTCCAAATGGGCTGTAGTTCCACATCAAATTGAAGTTCCGTAAAGTCACACAAAGATTTCACAGGAGAGGGCAGCAATCCGGGGTTGGTACAGCTCTGGTGGGCGAGGCTGACTGTTATGTTCTGGACAACATAAGCAGGCTTTGAGTGTGGAAACAGATGGAAATGCAGCCGGCGTGGTCTTGCGAGGATTGAACGAGGTTGGAACGTCTTGCAGGATCGAAAGTTTTGTTGGCGTCGCATTTTTCGTCGTGAGTGATACCAACGCCGTGCATGCAGTTTGCGTGCCCGTTGATCTTGGCTGATTGGGCGCTGCTTGTGTTCCTGCAGAGTACAAGCGGTTGTTTTGTGGCGTTTAGGGAGTTTTCTACGGCGATGGTGCAGATGTTCAGACCGACGGCGCAATCTTGAACGCTGGTTCAGAAAAGTTCCTTGGCTTTTCTTTCTGCGAAGCTGGCTCAGATGCGGAATCAATCTTTTCTTTTGTGGTCATTGTTCACGACAGAGCTGTTGGGCCTCTCCTTGTTGCTTTTGTTGGCATTGCTTATGTTGCACTATCAGACAAGGTGAACTTCCTTTAGAAACATGAGCCCGCTTTTCTTTGTAGGTTGATGTGACCATCAAATAGCTGATACTTGTTAGGGTGCCGCGATTCGTGTCAGGCAATCAAGATAGTGTGCCAGAATTGACAGAAAAATCTGCTGAAGCTCTTGCAACGACATTCTTAATGGACGTTCCTGGCACAGGGCAGAGCTTGAGGGTTGATCCTTCCGAGTCTCCTGTGTTGGTTGGGCTCTCAGGTGGCTGAGAACTTGATGACGACACTGCGAAACACTTGGTTTGGTCAGATTTTACTTGGGCCTGTTTCTCTGTGTTCGCAACTTTGGAGATAAGCTGTTCTGACGCATGAATGTGGACGGTTGGCCCTGGGCTTGGCTGAGTATAGTCGGAGTTCCGCAGCTCTATCCCGACTGTAGTGGGCGTGTGAGACGCGAGGTGGGCGTTGTGAGCGACCGAAGATCCACGCGATGGAAAAGCAGGAGTCTGGTCAATGCGTGAAGGCTGCTTTTGACTGTGACGACCGAGTGCGGTTGTCTGTGGATGGTGGGTTATAAGCAAGTCTTCGTCGTAGTCATCATCGTATTCTTTAAAGCAAACAATCATTTCTTGTTTTATCTTTTGTCAAGACTCGTCGTTCTCGAATATATGGGTAAGGTAAAATTTAAATGCCTCACCGGTGATGTAGTCGCTGAAATTCGTAACCATCTCCCGTTCCGGCCAAGATGCAGTGATAGCGTGGAGCTCAAACAGGTCGAACCAGTCTTGTACGGGTCCATCGTCCGCTGCTCCGGTGTACTTGGGGATGGGAAGGTCGGTAGATGCTTCTGACATGATGCTGGTCGATGCGTAATACTAGGCGCTTGTACAGTAGTCCATGTACGCTCAGGATGTCATGCAGAGAAATGCGTTGATGATGAGCGACTGATGAAGGGGCTGGCAAGTCTTCATCCTGCCGACTCGTGTGGGAGACCTGGCCTGGCTCACTCCAGTGGCTGAAGAATGTTAAAAATCCTCAAGGTCGTCTCTTCCGGTGGTATTTGAAACTGTCAATGTATGATGTGAACATCAAACACCAAAAGGGCACAAGTAATGTTGAAGCAGATGCGCTCTCCAGAGCCCCAATAGTTAATCTTCAGTCACACGACGGCCTTCAGCGATGCAACAATGAGCGTCCAAAAGGAACACATTCATTGGAAAATAACATCATCATCGTCAAAAGAAAAGGACTACGGAAAATATACGTGCCCCATCAACTACGCCCAACTATTCTTAAGAATGTACATCAACATTTTGGGCATGTCGGAGTGAAGAAGATGCTATCTTTCCAATCTCCGCAATATTATTGGCTGCATATTGTAACCGATGTTTCCACTTACATTCGGCATTGTGATACATGCCAGAGATGCAAGAAGACGAAAACAAAAAGTTTGGGACGCTTGAATCACTGCCTCCAGCTGAAGAACCCTTCGACCTCTTTGCAATTGACACCATTGGAGGATTTTCTGGATATGGCTCATCAAAAAGGTTTATACACTTGGTTATTGATCATGGGACTCTCTACGTATGGGCGTTTGCTCATAAAAGTGAGAACAGCGACGCCTACATTTCATGCTTAAAAACAATTTTTTCTTCTGGAAAAGCACGGAAGCTCCTTTCAGATCGTGGAACAGGATTTACTGCAGGAAAATTCAAGCAGTTTTTGAAACATAATCTTATACACCAACTATTCACCTCATATCATCATTCACAATGCAACGGCATGAACGAGCGGACAAACCAGATTATCGTAACGAGACTTAAATGTAAGATCAATGACGAATCACGGAAGTCTTGGACTAAGCTGCTTCCGGAGGTAATTGACGAATACAACAGAACACCCCACGAAGTGACCGGCTACGCACCTTCCTTCCTGATTTATGGAATTCCATCTTATCCTACTGTACTGAAACAACGAGAAGAAACTGTCGAAGCGCGAAAAAACTGCAGTTACCTGTTCTATCACCTACCACAATAAGAACAAAGTCACTTATGATAGAAAATTTCTTCCGATTCAGTTCCAAGTCGGTGACTTTGTCCTTTACGAGACACCATGGCATCCCAACAACGGCAAACTGAGTTCCGTCATGGAAGGACCTTAGAAGATTCTACGCAAGGTCTCAACAGTGAACTATGAGATCAACTGCTCCGGGCTACCCTTAGGTAGAAACTCTGACATTGTGCATGTTAGCAAACTGTGGCGTTATTTTGTACCTTCTCAACTGAGACTTTCTCGAGGGGAGGGGGAAGTGTTGCACATTAACAAGGTGATTCTAGGGGAAGCCGACGAAGAGAAAGTGCGCGTGCATTAGAATAAACGCATGGCATCTGGACCACGACTTGTTCTATAAAAATATTTGCGAAGGTCCGCCGCGTGTTTTAAGGGTCGAAGTGGCCCTCTATGACAGTTTCCAGCAACTTTAGTTTTGCTTGCATTGTTATATCAGACACAAGGTTGCATCTAGCGTCACTAGTCGCTCCTATGACGCCATCGTCACGCGTGCATGGGTGCGCACTAGCACTGCAAAACTCATGCGCTCGTTGAAACTCTCTTGTTGCCCCATCTGAATTGAGTGAAGAGGAGCTTAGAGTTTGAAGATGACAGCATCTCAACTTCAAGTTTTATGGCGATGATGTTTTGCGTCAGTCTGAGACATCCGCAGACGTTCATGGGTTTGTTTTGTTTACATCCTCAAGTTGTCTCCTTCGCCACAACTGCCTAGAGCTTCTGACCTTTGTGCACAATCTTATAGCTATGTACCCTGGTTACGTGCGCGGTCCACACTTCGCTGAAGCGCAGTGTGCTGGCGCTGGCTGCAGAGCTTCTCCTAACTACAAGAAGGCTCTCGCAGCACATCTTGGCCCTGACTACGGAACAGTTCAAAAGTTTTTAGAACTGCACGTGATATTTTCCTTTTTTTAATACGATATTTGCAAAATCGAAAAAAAAAAATATATGCTTGGATGCATATATGGGAACACCTACTTATGCAGAGGGAGGTGGCCCATGGAAAGAGGTGACACTAGATGAAATTTAAAAGTTCATTGGACACTTCATTTATAGAGGAAATATTCACACCACAGGTATTCATTTACATTGGGACACCTGGAGACTCTTATCACAAGACAATAAAAATTTACTGAGAAAAGAGTACGAGTACACATGTGTCTCACGAAAAATCATGCAGTGCTTCACCGCATGGCACGAGCAATGCAGCAGCACTTCGGTTCTGATTTTCTTCTTCTATGTGAAGAGGAACATTTTGTTCAACATTCATTATTTTTACACTGTTCCTGGGTCATTTATCTACAAAATGTATATCCTGAATTTTTTTTAACATTTTTGCATATATAGTGTTTTTATGGCACTGTTTACCATCTGGCAACCAAAATTTCCACAATTTTTACATTTTCATTCATTTTAAATATTTTTGTTCCCCTACAACATGTATTTTTTGGAAAGAGCATTTCATTGTGCAAAGTTTGGTATGCAGTGATGCGTGCTGGAGTACTTTTCAAACTGGCAAAAACGATCTTCCCGAGACATATGAAAAACAACCATTTTTGCGCGGTAACGAAAGAGTTAATAATGGTCCTTGCTACACAAGCAACCACCTTGGCACTGTTGGTCAAGCACACTTGGCGTGGTAGTACATGACAGGCTATGATTTCGATTAAAAGGACAATAAACAGCAAAACGATTTTTCACGTATTAGTAAGTAAAATTTCAGAATCCAGAAAACATCACTCTTATTGTGACATGAAGCTTGGTAACCGAAAAAACGCGTGAAAACAGAATGTGTGTGGAGACGCACCTTCAGATTGCTACACCAAACGCTGTGATGTCATAGATTTCGAAAGTACCTGCTGGGTCCTTAGTTTCTTCTAATCAATTAAAATGAAATACATTGTCATCTGTGGGTGCCATAGTCTAAAATACAAATTTTCAGAAAATTTATCGAGCCAATGTCACGAAAGTATGAAAAACACATTTTGAAATTTTTGACGTCACGCGCAGAGATTTCCGCACGAACTTTTAAAATGAAACTTTAACCTCAATTTTTCCCACCATTTATGATAGTAAAACATAACATTAGAGTTCCCAGAGTGCAGTTTGTCAATCTAAACCAAGTCATTGTTTCTCTTTGGTGTCTATTTAAGATGTGAAGATTGCAGTTCAGTGGATCTAGATGGAACAACATCCATCGCAGGTTTCCATGTAGCGCCCACGAAGTTTGATAGGCTTTGGTCACGATCGAAGTTGCCGTGAGACATAAATGGCCTATTGCAGCTATTCTGCCAACCTTCACTGGTTGTTTTAAATTGTGTCATCTCGCTCTGTGATCGGTGTGCCTGTTGATGTGACATGCAGCTGTGGGGCGAAGCGGAGCGAGAATGCTGGGGTCGTGCAGCCTGCCTCCAGCGCCTAGGCCAGCACGTCCTCTGGCACCTGCAGCTGGCCACAGGGCTGGAGCCGTGGAAGGCCCTGGTCTCTCGTCAGGGCACTTCCCTTGCGTCCCTCGGACACTGCTTGCTGCAGGTGCAGTAATTTGCACCTACGTTCTTTGTAGCCATACTTAAATGCAACAATTGCAGCATAAACACATTTAGCCGGGTCACCCCAATGTTTTATTGCACTGCATGAAAATTCTTGACAATTAACTTCCAACATGCTCCAACACAGGGTTCAGTGATTGTACTTGAGTATGCACTGACCCTATGTACTATGAGCTTCAAATGAAACACGAACAGTGGCGAGTCTTTACGATGGTATAGTGTGCACCATCGATGATAAAGTGTGAGCTTCTTTATGATTACAGTTCTACCATTAATAATTTCCACATGTTTCTAGTTTAGGCTGAACTTGCACTGCCCCACTGTCCTGTTCAAAGGGGTTCTTCCTCCATAGCAACATATTGTTCTTCTTTGGGACTTTTATTGCATAAGAATTTACAGGAGTTGGTTGTAGTTTCTGTGTATGAACATTGTGTTTCATTGTTTTGCTATGAATAATTATCACTTTGTGGCATTGTCAGTGCCTTGAAAATTCACGTCAAGGTGCTGCATGCGAAAATGTTTTGTGAAAAAAATGCTGGGTGGACCAGCTGACAGCATTGTTTCAGAGCATGTCTAAGTAAATCTGTTTCTGATTTTCAGGGTTGCTGGAGAAGACTTTTGTGCTTGGAAGCACCAGTGTCATGGGAGGCTCAACTGGAATCTCTCACAGGGCTGGCACTTCTCCAAGGCTCCTCTCTCACCGAGTTGCTTACGCATTTATTGGAGCGACGCTTGGTCAGAATGTTTTGCTTATCTTTGGCATTGAGTAATAGATTAATAGCTGCTCACCTTGATAATAGCAGTCATGCCTCACAATATCATCGCCCATCATGTTAGTCATAGCTACAAACTAAATTTTAAGCCACTGAAACTCTGGGTCTTGGAATCAAGCATTGAAAGGCACATTTCAGGCGCAATAGAGACTGAAGTAGGAGGCACCGCAAGTTTTCCACAAGCCGCAATCAATTCTACATCTTAGGTGTCTGTAGTCAATCGTTATGGTGACATATGAACTGACGTATCATTCTCACATGATCATTGGTCGATCTGAGTTTTCTAAATCAAAGCTTACAATTAAAACCGAAACTACTTCCAGTTATATGCAGCATTTCTGTACTGCCACTAATGGTGAGATAAGTGTGACTAATAAAGCATCAAGGTGCCCATTAATGTCATTTGTACTGGTTTCTATATGACTTTCTTCCATATCTGGTTTCTATATTAACTTGTTTCTATATTACTTCTCATGCACTAAACTGTTAAAATCTACACCCACTAGCATGAATTACCAGCGCTTTGCAAATTGCACAGATTTCACAGTCAGAAAACAAGTCTTTAATATGGGGGTCTCTCACTGTATCAAAGCTCTGGACAAGTGGTTGTAGCGTGCGATGCCACCGTTAAATGCGGAATGCAATGCAAATTTTCGTAGACGTCTAAGTTATTGAGTTAATGAGCTTAAACGGGAGTAGGTCGCATTGGTTCTGACTGCTCACGAAAACCTAAAATGCCTTTCATGGAGCCCAGTTTTGAAAACCATGTGCTAGCGTACTGTTTTAATTATAGTAGCAAAGCTCACCTGACTCTGTTCCATTCTATTACTAAGAGTAATCATAATTTTGTGGCATTATCAGTGCCTTGAACATTAACATCAAGGTGTTAATTACTACTGAGCTAGCCAGTTGTCTTTCTGGTCTCCACATTTGGATGTCTCTCTTTAAATTTTTTATTGAAGCTCTTGTCTCTTGAGTGTTTGCCTCAGCTTGGAGTAAATGCAAAAAAAAAAAAAAACTTTCGTTATTCCTAGTGGCCAAAAATATGAAAACTTTGTTAACACTTTTTGTTCTTTTACTTTAGTCATATTTTTTCTACTATTTATAATGGCAAAGGTATTTAGGCAAGCTGGTTACTGGTTTAGCAAGAATACTTTTATGAAGCACAAATAAGCTGTAAAATTCTGCATGTTATATTTTTATTTTATCCTCTGAAGGGCCAGTAAACAGGTTTTAACATTTTTTACGCCCCCCATCCAAACAAGCTTGCCATTTCGTACACTAAACACCAGTGACCACATTTGCTGAATATTACAGCACTGTGCAGACCCTTCGTTTTGAAAAACAATCCTGTGCCTTTTTTCATCGCCTGACCAATCTGCTTTATACGCGCAGTCTGACGGAAGCTTGTTCATGGGCAATGTTACGCGCCACTGAGCTCGTCGATTGGTTCTTTGCCTTACGAAACAGCGCCTTCGCCCTGCGGCAATGCAGTTTCAGGCGCGCAGTCCGCAAATTCACTTTTCTGTGCTGCCCTCTGCCGTTTTGTAAAGCCCGAGACTTTGGGAGTAACAGCCAGAGTAACAGCCTCCGATATGAAGAGCCGTCTAGCTACTTTACTGCAAGCGAAAAAGTTCTTACTCTCCTGTGCAGCTATGACACGTGCTCATCGGAGGGAAACCCCGCTCAGTTGTTGGTTGTGCGCCGATGATGTATCACGGATGTCGTGTTGTGTTGCTTGATTGGCCAGAGTCATAATGATAGGGTACTTTTTCATAGAAAAAGATGGCGAGCGGCCTTTTGAGAACTAGAAACTGGCTGAAACGGATGTTCTAACTCCTGTGACTTCTTTATTATAGCACATATTCGCAAAATTCTTGCAGCAGCATTTTCACATAGCCAAAGCACACGTATTTCTCTTCATTAAATAATTTGGACCTTGGGGTTGTTTACTGGCCCGTTATAGGGGCCCTGCAACACTTTTTGAGCATGGTCAGAAAATGCTGCCGATCGGTAGTAGAGGCTCCTGACAATGTGTGAGCCAAGTATTATAGCGCAGTACGTGTCCTGGAATTCACAATAAATTATCGAAGTCAACTAAAAATAGCTTTTTCTTCTCTCGACAATTCACGGAAAATAATCCCAGTAAGCCAATCTATCAGCCATTGGCTGATTTGAATATGACGCGCTTGGTTGTTACAGAAGTCGCCGCGAGAGGCCGTCACTTGTCCACGCGTGCACGCGAGATCGCACTGAAAAAACCGCGTATTCGAAGAAAAAAGAAATGCTCAAGGTCACGAGGCGCGAGTGACATTTTTTGTTTGCCCCTCCCATCTCTCCCTGTTCAGCTTTCAGCGCTTTCGTCGGGACGAGAGAAGGGAGAATGTGATTGCAGAGTGTGGCAAATCTTTGTAACTCCGCTCGTACAGGACGGATTCTTAAAATTTTTGCAGCCCTCCATTTGTGACATAATATGCTTTTCCAAGGAATTAATTCCATGGTTACTCAAAAAAGTCTTTCAGGGCCCTTTTTAAGGTTCTGTTTGACATACTTTTGGCCATAGTATACAGTTTCGTGCATATTTTTGCCATAAGAGAAACACCTTTGCTTAAATACAAAAAGACAATTTTTGTAGGTCTGGCAGTCTCGCAGATATATCTTATGAGCTCATCAATGCCTATCTTTGCGTCCTGTATTATGTGCCAAAGTAGCACCTTCTTGATTATCTTATTCAATCAAGTAGGCCTCACAGAGAATAAAGTGGCATTTCAGAATCATTTGCTGCATGGGGAAGGGGGATGCAGGGTTCCCCGTAAGGGGGGGGGGGGTATCAATGTTCATAGCAGCACTACCCCTCCCTGCTAATTCTATATTTGTATGCCCTCCCTTTATATGGCTAAGGGGAGCTGCCCCCCCTTGTGGTACACATACCTATGGTCAGCATGCATTATGAGGAAACCTGAATGTCTGCATGTAATATGTTTCAGGGCCTGGTGGATCAGCTGGTGGGATCAGACAGTGTCTCTATGAGGGAGCAGCTCTGTGGCCTAGCCACTCTTCTAGTGTCCACACTTCAGCTAGTGCAGGCTGCTTTCCTAACTTCACAACCGAGTGCCCTGGAGTTACGCATATCCGAGGTCATAAAGAACAATACTTGCGGTAAGGCCACCTTTATTGCTTTCTATGCAGACTTGTGCTTTGATTCAAACAACTTTAAGACAAAATTTTGCGCTGTCCCGCTATGATGGTTTAGTGGCGAAGGTACTCGACTGCTGACCAGCAGGTCGTGGAATCGAATCCCGGCTGCGGAGGCCGCATTTTCTATGGAGGCAAAAATGTTGTACACAGGTCCGTGTGCTTAGATTTAAGTGCACGTCAAAGAACTCTGGGTGGTCAAAACTTCCGGAGCCCTCCGCTGTGGTGTCTCTCATAATCATATGGTAGTTTTGAGACGTTAACTCTTGCATATCAATCATCAAATTTTATGCTCAATACCACCTTGTTCTTACAGAGAATAACAGTAACACCACATTTCTTGATCTGTGTTGTTTGGTAACAGCCATTGCATCTTATATTGGCACATGTTATTTGGCCCAGTGATATCATGTGTAACTGTTAGTAGAGAAAGAAATTAACACTGAGAAGGCACAAGTTACTAACCAGATTGCCACATATAGCTAACTATGCTTGTGGCTATGTCAAGAAGTTTAGGAAGGTTGAAACTTGGGCTTCTTGGTGATCCATCTGGATGTGGGCTGTTGTGCACTAAACACAGAGGCGCAAGAAGAAAAACAGAGAAAGCCCAAACTAGCGACAGTTTATTGGCTGGAAATGTGACCTTATTTGTACCTACATTTGAATACCATTGTGTATTACAAAGCAAAGCAAAAGCTAAACCTTAACATGCACGTGTCGTACCAGTGAGATATGCAGATATGCCTTTTTGGCTGATGAAGAGATAGATGGCATGCTGATGCATTTGCCTTTAAGACATAAGATCTTGTGATCTTCAATAATTAGGCATGTCTTTTCATTTCTGTTCTTTGCAATTACAGTGCAACTTTGAAATTTATGTTTACAACCACATTTCTTGCAGTGAAGGGCCATCCACCCCCTGTTTGGTTTCTCACATTATATGCATGCTCTCTTTTTGTCAGCCAAAGAAATCTATGCTGGTATGAATGTGAATTTTAGGTGCGAAGCAAATTCGAAGTGAATAGTGATTTGAGTCGACTAATGTCAAATTGAGTTCGAATAGTATGTATCACATATTCTAAGGAAAAAATGAGCATAATTATCACTAGCTAACTAACCTGCACAATATTTTTTAAAACTTGAAACAAGGCATATGCAAATACCATTTTTTTGGTTAAAAGGAAGTGGAAAAAACTTCAAATAATGGCAGGATTTGACTTTCGGTGGAATGTAAGTGATAACCTGTAAAATACATTACGTTTTAAAATTTACTTAGAGCATATAAGCTCGTGTAACAAGCTGTTAAACTTTGAAAATTATCCATCGATGTGATGGTAATGTATTATGTTCATTTAACAATGAAGTGCGACTTGGCGACAGTGCAGATTTTTTTAGGTGTTTTCATGGCTTAGCATTTATTTTATGCAGTGAAAACGCCTTTATAAAAGGTTATTTGAGGTGTTTTAATGGTTTAGCATTGCTCTATTGCAGTGAAACCACCTTTGCAGGAGGTTGCATGTGAATTAATATACATTTATTTGTTCACTTGAGTACTTCAACATTTTCAATATTATTAATTCTGATTGAAGCGAATTCAAATACTGTAATATTTGTTCGAATATTCGAAGCATTCGAGTATTCGCACAAGCCTAAAGATATCACATATCTCACTGGTAAAACACACATACGTGCTAAGGAATTGCTTTTACTCTTCTTTGCTTTGTAATATGCAATGTGTGTTTCAACATAGACATAAAAAAGTTCGAATTTTGTGCCAATCAACTGTTGTTAGTTTGCATTTTGCCTGTCTATTTGCGTTCGTTCTCGTGCCCTTGTTTATCGTGTGCGAAAGCCCACATCGAGGCTACCTCGAGGATTGGCCAGTACAATGGGTCACATTTGTAACCTTTCCCAGCAGATCTGGTGAGCTTCTCGGAGAGCCCATCATTCCGCTATGCTCCAGCACCCATACGAGGTGAGAGTCGCACATCTGCCTTTCTAAGGCAGCATTATCATTTATCAGTGCATTACTTTTGTTTGATAAGCGTGGTAGTAAAAAAGAGAAGTTTCTTTTCTGTAATGCTTGTTATAGCATGTGAATCTGTACAATGAAATCTTTCTTTGCAGAGTTCCGTGTGCAGGTCAACATTGATCCACCAAAACTAGAGATACTTCAGAAGGAATGTGGCCACTTTGTGAAGAAGTAAGTATAAATGCTTGGTAGCACGTTGGTATCAATGCCATTGATGCATAGGCAGTCTGTAGAGGCCTTTGCAATACTTATTCAATATGTGCTACAGATTTTCTTGCTGAGGACCACCCACTGTGGTGGCTATGGCAGTGCACTGCTTGTTCACAGCTTCAGTTCTCTTCATCCTGGCAATGGCTGCAAAGTGGAAAAAAATGGCAGCATATCCACGGAGTGAATGATGGGGAGTGGGGCGAAGCATTTGTCCGTCCATTCGTTCTTGCTTCCGTCCGTTCCTGCGTACGTCTGTGTAACCGTCCATGCGTCCATCCACCCGTCCGTGCATGCGTCTGTTCGTGCGTCCGTCCCTGCGTTCGTCCATGCATCCGCGCCTGCGTCCGTTCATGCGTCCATCCATGCATCTGTCTGTGTGTCCATTCGTTCATCTATTCAGCACTCCAAGTACCACCATCTCGCATCTTTTCATCATATATTCTCCATATAGAAGCAGCACCATCCAGCGGACATTTCAAGGACTAAACGGGAGGTGGCATATGCACACTTTCTTACGGCTTGCGCTTCGGGTTTACTTCCCACCTTTAACCACCTCGAGTTCATGGTATATACTAGTTCACAGTATTCATGGCTATGCGGCCCAGCGCTCGCTAAACCTTTCTAAAACCAAGGAGGTTACACCCAGCGAGCATAACGCAGCAACCCTTTCTTGTCAGATCGTGCTCAATGTACATGCCAATAGCTGCTAATGGAGATCGCAGCGTGCGCGTTACCTAAAGGCCGAATGCTCCTGTCTCTCATTGCCCCTTAGCAGCCATTAACATGTGCATTGAGCACTATCTTTTATTGTTCAACAATGCACAGAAGAAATCTCTCACCGGAACCACCTTGGAGGTCAAAATCGTAAGGACCGCTATTTCGGGTATGTGCCACTTGTTACATACTACGAGGGACGCACAAGCCACGCCATAAGGAGCTTCGCCCCTAAAAATATCCTGTACATTCGCACAAGTACTCACACACAGGAGCTCTCAGGGCAAAGTACACGTTATCACACAAATCAATCTCCAGAAGTAAAAGTGCAATCTAGATGCAGACAGAAAAGAAAAGCTTTGAAGGAGTCCTAAGCATCCTTTCTAGTGAATCATCGAATGACCACACTATGCAAGCTCATTGCTTAATGCATATGCTGCTCTGAAACGTTTTCAAATGGGTCCAGTATAGGTCGAGATGCGGGAATCGGTCCCATGCTCTGAGCGCTTCCTCTTTTCTTTTGACTTTATCAGTGTGCTGGAAGCTGCACAGGAAGGAATTGCATGAAAGGAGGAAGCTAAGTCACTGCACGCCATAACATTGGGCAACACCTCCTCTATTTCATCAATGCCAGCCAGGTGGGCACGATCCAGCCATTCACTACCTTCTTCTTTAGCCTTTTCCTGTTCTCGCTCATCGCCTAGCCTTCGCATATGCTTTGCAGTCCTGGGGGGGGGAGAGCCCCTCATGCAGTGTCTCACGACGGAAATAATATAGTTTTTTGTTCAGTTGTGTGCAGATCTGTGAGGTGGCGTCATACGTTCCTCGGGTTCACAATATTGGTGGTCATGCTGCTTCTGTAATTGATACGGTGTTTTGAGATAGCGTGTCTGCGTTCGTGGTGCTATGCGGGCAACCAATGGGGATGCGTTACGGTGACGCCGCTGTACAACTAGTGCTGTGAGATGGCGGCGGCGTTGCTTCCTGCCACAAAGAAGGAGCATGAAGGCGTAAATATTACGGACGTATGATGTTGGGGGGAGGCACATGTGTATCGCATCTCTGGGGGAAAGTGTTCGGAAGCACGTGTGACGCAAGCAGTGCTACACCCCACATGCAGCATTGCATCACGAGTCCTCTCTGAACTAAGGAGGACCAACGGCTCCAGTTGAGAAGCGCGCGTATGCACTGGCATTTGATGAAACAAAGGAGGTGTTGCCTTGGGCATATGAGCATTGAGCTGACACACTCTTCAAGGTCCATTAGAATTACGTTTGCCTCACACGCACCATTGCAAGCAGTAATCTGCCCGAGTAGTTGGATCGTCAGAACCTATTCTATACTTTGCGTTACTTTCTTTGATTAAGGATGAACCTAACGTGCACAAATTATACTGCAAACAAGGAACGTATAGCATGTTGGTGGCTTGTGAAATTTTTTACTGTGTGTACAGCTGCGTCCTATATCAACTTAGTGAAGCTCTTGGCTGCAGTTTTTCCGTAAATAGTGCTGCAATGCAAATCAATGGCCCCACCGCTACAAGTGTTGCGTAAACCGATGCAATAACTTGCACACACATCTGTCTTGCTATATAAAGGAAATTCTTCTAGCCTGGAAACTATCTTGTCATTCGGGGTCAATGTGACATTCAATGACTCAGTTGTAGAATGCCTGATATAGAGAAGTCATCAACAACGTGCCAACTCTTTGTCCATTATACCAATGCAATCGTGAAGTAACCTTTTTGAGAGAGCACTGCACTGCATGATCGATCCTCAAAAGTGTCCGCTTAGCACGCAATCTCTGCATCAGAGCTTGCAATATCGCCTGCGCAGCCGCTCTGCAGGTGAACTTACTACAGCATAGCCAGTTAGGTACTATCAGCCTCAAATGAAACCCGAACAGTGGCAAGCCTTCACGATAGTACAGTGCGAGCCGTCCACTTATCACTACGAACAAGCACGTGTGAATGCGCAAAGCTATTGAACAGGATGCGCGCACCTGTCAATCGTGATCACTGGACGGCACGCACTACACTATTGCAAAGGCTTGCTGCTGTTAGGGTTTCATTTGACGCTGATAGTACACGTCAATGGCGGGTTTGCAAATATTTCTGAGTTAGCTTACCTGCAAAGCTCCTTTTTGAACTAAGCTCTGCTGTTCACAAGGTGCATTTCTCGCTTGTTGAGCTCTTGCCGCTCTAACAGTGTGGCAAGAGTATTATTGCGGCAAAGGAAAAGGTCTAAAATACTAAAGTGGCACCTCTTATGCCTGCTGAGGAGTGGTTGAAAAGCCTAATGCATTAGAAAAGACTGCTGTGAAATAAAAAAATTAAAATGTTCTTGTCAAAGGAGAACTTCAACCCAGGCCCCCGTGCTCACAAAGCAAAAGTCTTGTAGGCTTGTGCGAATAGTGAATTTCAGATTCGAAGCAAAAAGCAAATAGTGATTTTGATTGAATTATTTCGAATCGAATTTGAATTGTATGTATCACATATTATAAAGAAAAATGGGCATATTTGTCATGACCCTAACTAACCTGTGCAAATTTTTTAAATTTAAACAAGAACTGTGCAAATGCTGTTCATTTTAGTTCAAAGGAAGTGGAAAGAATTTTGAATAGTAGAAGGATTGGAATTTTGGTAGAATGCCAGTGATAACCTGTCAAATTTCTTACATTTAAAATTTATTATACTTTGATCATATAAGCTGATATCACAAGCTTTTAAACTTAACGGTGATGAGTCTGTGTGAGGGTAGTATGTTCATTTAACCTTGAAGCTTTGCGGCAATGAGGATTTCTCCTGGATAGGTGTTTTCATGGCTTAGCATTCCTTAAGTGCAGTGAAGGGGTGCTATGCAGTGGAGATGTGCGCATGTAACCTTAACAGTGAGTTGACATGGGAACTTGTATACAGCTAAACAGATGCTTTCACTGCTTAGTAACTCTCCACTGCAGTGAAATCACTTTTACAGGAGGTCATATGCGGAATTTTATACACATTTTTGTTCATTTTAAATACTTCAAAATTTTGTACGATTTAAATTCAAATTGAAGCAAATTGGAATATTTGCACAAGCCTAATCACCAGTGTTCTTGGGAAAACCCTCGGCAGTGCGGATTTCCCCTAGATAAGTGTTTTCATGGCTTAGCATCCCTTAAAAGTTGAAATCAGACCTGTGCAAATGCCAGTTTTTTTTGCCTAAAAAAAAGTGTAAACAGCTTTGAATAGTAGCAGAATTTTAATTTTAATAGAATGCTAGTGATAGCATGTAAAATATGTTGTTTTAAAGTTTACTGTACTTGGAGCATACAATCAATTATAACAAGCTTTTTCTTTTAAGTTGCAAATATGATGAATTGATATTAATATACGTCCACATAACTTTGAAGTAGGTTTTTACGGTAGGGCGGATTTTTTTAGATAGGTGTTTTCGTGGTTTAGCACTTTTTTTCTACAGTGAAACCATCTCTATAGAAAGTTACGTGCGAATTAGTATACTGTAAGCACATTTATTGTATTTCATTGTACTCACTTGTACATAACCATTGTCATCGCGATTGAGCTCGTTCATTGAGCTAAGGCAAATATCGTGGAATAAACGCTTCTGCTGGTCCTGCCTGGTGAAGTCTTCCTGCATCTTTCAATACATTTAAATAAGTGCTTTCATGGCTTAACAACCCTCTAGTGCAGTGAAAACACCTTTACAAGGGGTTGACTGTGATATTATATACATTTATTCGTTCATTTTGTATACTTTGCAATTTTCTATATTTTAAATTAGAATTGAAGTGAATTCAAAGACTGATATTTATCAAAATATATGAAGCATTGAAGTATTTGCACAAGCCTAGTGTTCACACTCACGTCTACTTACGCTCACGAGTACTCTTTCGTGTTCATACTCAGGCCTACTGACACACCTCGTCACTGACTCGTGCTCACGCCTTTTAAATGAATGTGTGTGAATGTACTTACGAGTGAGTATGCCAAGGGATGGTTAGACTGCACTGCTTGTCATTTCATCCCACATTTTCCAGGCTGTACTACTTTCGGGACTGGCCCATATCTTTATTAGAAGGATAGTTTCCACAGTGTGGTAGCAGTCTGCCTGTAGTGTCATTATATGAAATATTTCTTTAATTGTCCTGTTCTTTACAGAAAGCAATTGAAATTTTGCTCCTAAACATGCCCTTTTGGTGCTTTAGGATATTGGGAAAGACAGAAAATGACAAGTTTTTGTGCACATTTATGCATTTGAAGCAAATCTTTGTGTAGTCCTATGTAATTTACTATATCTATGCTTTTGTGGGAATACATTGTATTTGCTCCTTTTTCCAGGTCCAATCTGGTGCTTATCATGTGTGTAGCAGTATACTGCAATTACTGACCCTCCCTTGAAACCTTCTGTTTACAGCGTGGAGGAGAAGAGTGTGGACCGCATTGTGTTCCATCTAAGCCAACTGAATTCACTACAAGGCCTTGCAAGACTAGGAGCTGACCTTAGGGAATGGCTGCCAAAGGCATGTTTTTTTTTATTTAGTGTGCTGGTGTTTGGCTTGTCTTACTAGTCTGTTGTAGGTATGGGGTAATCATATCAGTGATGCTACTGTTGCACGGCGTCAAACAGTGCTGAAATTTTATATAGAACATATGGAGATGCAATATGTGGTGCAGTAGTCAATCAAACACCTACCACCAGTGTGTCTCAATAATTGGCATTACTTCTAATTCTGCAAGTACAAGTTTATCTAGCATTTGCTTAATAATGCTAGGGCCTTTGCGGTGTGTCATTACGCCATCATAACATGTCAGCTTCAAGTATATTGTATCAGCAGTTCGATTGGACTATATGGCAATGATTCTGATTTGACTTGATTTGATTCGGTGCAACAATGAAGTAAAGTTTCCCCTATTGGTAAAGTTGTGTTCTATCTACAGTGGTGAATGCAGCTTTACTGTAAGAAACACTAGCATATAATATTTTATTACAATTTTTTTGCTTAAGCTCAATGAGTGGCTGTAAATAATCTTGTTTTCATAGTGTATGTGAGGAGCTTATAAACAGCGCATATTTAAGCCTGGGCATGTTGAACAAAACTAGCTTGGTTTCTCATTAGAGCCGAGTTTATGAACCGATATGTGCTGGTCGCATAACCTTCATTGCCTCTTTCTTTGCAGGAGGAGGCAGAACTGGGGACATTGGTCTTGGGAGAACAGCTCTCATTGTGGAATCAGTTTTTCCGTGTTCATGTGGGAAACCGCATCACAGTAGGTATCCATATTGTGAAAGCCAGTAAGAGCAAACTGGTATGATGGCTTGCATTATAACCAACTCTTTCAAGGCAGTGCCTTCAGTGTTGTGAGTAATATCTCGTTAATTATCTTGCAGCTTTTATAGAGAGGTGGCACTCTGTTGTGCGTTATGCCTTACATGATTTCTAAATGTGATATGATTTTTTTTTTGTCCAGAATAAATTAAATATGTGGTAGTTGATCAGAAGTAATAAATTATAAGTACAACATTTACCTAAATATCATTGTGCAGCATGGCATGCTGGAACAGTCTGTCATGTAAATAAGCCTGAATGCATAAAACACTGGGCTACCAGGTTTGTCTCTGCAACTTTCTCAGTAGCATTTTATTAATTGAGTACAATAATTAAGCTTGACTGGCATGCACTAGATAAATGATGCCTAGCAACAAGTTTATAAATGTTACCTGATTTACTATGGTCTCAATGGGATAACGTAGAACTTTTTGCACAAAGAACATTTTTACATCCATCCTTATCTCTAAACATTGTAATCATGAATTTAAAGTCCTTAAAATGCAGTGTTGTACTGATAAGATTTGGAATTTATTTTTTCCATATTCTTTTATGCTGAAGCATTATACTTTTATGCACTGGAATAGTTTTCTAAAAGGAATAGTAAATAGGGAAATGTGCTGTCAGTTTCGATTCTCTTTACATTACAGTTTACTCTTAGCAGAAATCATTGCACATCACTGCTAAATGTAACCTTATCTAACCTACCTACCCTTTTGTTCGTTCATCTGAACTTTTTATCGTGACAATTAATTTAATGTCACTGTATGCCTTGCTTATTTTATTTTATTTATTTATTTATTTATTTATTTATTTGGAAAAAACTGTCAACCTTCATGGAGGGTCATAACAGAGAGGACGTACATCGCAGCAGCAGCAGGCATCTTCAAATGCCTGCTGTGAGTACCATTGTGAAATAACCCTGATGCCGTAATTCTTCCTCTTACAAATCAGCAGAGGGCCCACTAAGCATTCGAAAGGCAACGCCCGAACCTACGCAGCAGCTGAATTTGTTGATGTTTTTGCTGGTGATAATGGTCGAATATGTTTGTGCGCTTTGCGTTCAGTGGGCCTTCAGAACCCTCACTCTTTGTGCAATTCACATGTCTACGCCTGGTGTGATTTGACGCTCCTGCCACGCAATATTGCATGTGCATGTGCTTTACATGTGCTATTGCTTTAAAACTAGTACAGCTTGCGATATGTGGCGCAAAGCTGGGTCGCAGCAGAGTTGGTGGGCACCTGACTCGTTCTGTCTTGGCTTGGCTCTTATCTTTTGATCTTGCCCCGCCGCAGTGGTCAAGTGGCTAAGGTACTCGGCTACTGACCCGTAGGTCGCGAGATTGAATCCCGGCTGCGGCGACTGCATTTCCCATGGAGGCGGAAATGCTGTAGGCCCGTCTGCTCAGATTTGGGTGCACGTTAAAGAACACCAGGTGGTCTAAATTTTCGGAGCCTTCCACTAAGGCATCTCTCATAATCATATGGTGGTTTTGAGACGTTAAACTCCTCATATCAATCAATCAATCTTTTGATCTCTCTCGTGCCCACCCCTCTCTATACTCTACTATGCATGACTATGCTTGCTCTCTTTTTACTGTTTTTACTTTTATGCTACCTCTTGTCTGTAGGCAAACCTCAACCATTACAGCTCTGCTGTAAAACTCCTATAGTGTGTTTGTGTAAGAGAAATTTGGCGAATCCCTCTAATCACTACACTGTTCCACAAAACAATTATCCAGGAAACACGAGGGTAGTGAACACAGATTTGGGGGCTGTTGGATGCAGCTTCTCCTGTTGACCATCTGTACCGTGTGCTTGGTGGTGATCAAGCGCGTGCTGGTGCATGATCACGATAGTTTTTTTGTCCACAACACATGCTGAACCTCGATCGTAACTGCTTTGTTGTAATAAAGTCTGTACATTTCGCTGTGAAAAAGAATGTTATTCTCGTCTGTGAACAAGAAAAAGAAAGCTTTCTGTATTAGCTGTTCTCCATAACAGGTGTTTCACTCATGGAAGTGTTTGTGAACGTTTCCCTGGTTCGGAAAATTATTTCTTGTCAGGCATCACCACAACGATGATAGGGACTGATTTATTTTAAACAAGGCAGATGACCGAGTATTGGATCCAGTTGTCATAGTATGTTTTTAAGGTGACTTGAATGTTTTGCTTCACTTTCTTGTGCAGTGAGAATAAAATGCTCATACAAGCCACACATTTTTTTATTCTTCGTTATTTATTTTATCTTTTAAACATATTTCTTTTTTTTTATTCTTTCTGTGTGTGGTTTATATTTGCATATCTGATGCAGGTGTTGGTGCTTAGGCTTGTACTCTGTGGGAGCTCGGTGTTTCCTCCTGTGTAAATTCAGGGTGCTTCACCTTCGTAGTATGCAGTGTTGACTGCGCAATAGCCAAATATTGAGTTCAGCTGCTACTTTAAGTGGTCCAGACTGTCGGTGTACTGGGGCTCTGCAAGAGACTGGAAGACCTGAGGGATTCTTTTTCTAATCGTGCCTGACCTGTAATCAGCTGTACTTGATACTATTTTAAAGAGTGATTTCACTGAAATGCACAACGCAGAGGTGTATCTCTGCCCTGGTTGTCTTAAAGCAGTCGTAAACTTTTTTCGTTTTGCCTGATCATGCAGGAGCTGATCAGCCTTCAGCTAAACGCTGCCATGGATTCCTGTCTACAGGCACTAGAAGCTGTCAAGACTGGTGCTAGGTGCGTAAGTTCTGGTAAATATTTGCTCATATACGTTGGTGTGATTGTACTGTGTTCTGCAGCACTCAGAATTAATTGGATTCTCCTTTTTACGACCTATTTTGTTTGCATGATTTATTGGTTGGGGGTGGGGGGGCGCTGGCAGCTGCCAACAAGAACAGGGGAGGATAAAGGGAAGCCCAGGACACGCTCACGCTCGCTAGGATAGCTAGCAATCTGGCCATAGCTTCAAATTAGTAAAAGGTGCCTGTTCTGGTTCGCCTTCACGTTTTTGCTGTGGGTCTGGCGCTAGCCCACATCATTTAAGAAAGAATTTACATGCGGTATATTGACGCAAGGCAAACGCAGTATTCAAACTACGCGCGCTAGTTCGTGCGCCCCCCAAGAGATCAGCGGCTTAATGATCAAACAAGAAAAGGCCGTGACGGCGCGCACCTCCTCAGCACGGGATTTTGATGAAAAAGAAGTGGTGCACGGCTCGAGGGTTTTCTCGGAGATTGATCCCCTTTTGCTGATCGCCTGTTAGAGACGCCGATACATTTTCCTTTACTTTTCGGGCACAAGTTCGCCCCAATAAACAGTTATTCGTACACCATTTGGATTGTACGTAACAATTCTGGTGGAGGTGCTGGGTAATGATCCCAAACCCAGTTGGACTTCGAGGAAGCAGCCCTATCACCGAACGAGAAACAAAAGATCGAGAGCCTTATACGGGAGTACGCCTCATGTTTTTCTACGTCATCGAAAGTGCAAGGAACATCTATCATCTAACACCGCATCATAATCGATCAATCTGTTAGACCTATTTGCCAGCACCCGTACCGAGTGTCACCAAAAGAGAGAGAAGTCATCAGAGGCCAAGTTGAAGAAATGCTCAGGGACGACGTAATTCAACCGTCGGCCAGCCCATGGGCCTCACCTGTAGTACTGGTAAAGAAAAAGGACCAGACCTTGCGCTTCTGCGTTGACTACCGAAAATTGAACGTCGTCACAAAGCGGGATGTCTATCCCCTTCCAAGGATCGATGACACCCTTGACCGACTACGAGACGCGAAATTCTTCTCCTCTCTAGACCTCAAGAGCGGATACTGGCAGATAGAGGTGGACGAACGAGATCGCGAGAAAACTGCTTTTGTGACCCCAGATGGGTTATACGAGTTCAAGGTACTCCCATTTGGCCTGTGTTCTGCTTCCGCCACATTTCAGTGGATGATGGATACTTTGCTGTTCGGGTTAAAATGGCAGTCCTGCCTTGTTTATCTCGATGACGTCGTGATCTTTTCGGCCACCTTCGATCAGCATTTGGAACGACTACGGACTGTGCTCGAAGCGATTAGTTCAGCAGGGCTGACGATAAAACCCCAAAAGTGCCATTTTGGTTTTCATGAACTGCTTTTCCTCGGTCATGTGGTTAGCTCTGAAGGCATTCGACCTGACCCCGAAAAGACAGCAGCTGTAGAAAAGTTTCCTAGACCGACAGATAAAAGGGCTGTGAGATGATTCTTAGGACTTTGTGCCTATTACAGAAAATTCATCGAAGGTTTTTCGAAGATTGCGGAGCCACTAACCCGACTGACGAAAGAAGACACGCCTTTCACCTGGACAAGCGAGCAAGAAGAGGCATTCAATGAGCTACGACAGCGACTCCTACACCACCCCGTCCTGGCACATTTCCACGAAGAAGCCGGAACAGAGATTCACACGGACGCAAGCAATTTGGGACTAGGCGCCGTCCTTGTGCAGCTGCAAAACGGAGAGGAAAGAGTGGTCGCATATGCTAGTCGCACTCTTTCGAGAGCTGAAATAAATTATTCGGCGACGGAAAAAGAATGTCTGGCGGTAATATGGGCCATACAGAAATTCCAACCGTACTTATATGGTAGACCATTTCGAGCAGTGAGCGACCATCACTCGTTGTGCTGGCTCGCAGGCCTAAAGGACCCTTCTGGGCGACTTGCTAGATGGAGCCTCAGGTTGCAAGAATACGACATAACAGTCGTATACAAGTCGGGTCGCAAGCACAGTGATGCTGATTGCCTGTCACGCGCACCAATGGAATCTGCACCTGTGGAAGATGGAGACGACTTTCCGTTTCTTGGGGCCGTCAGCACCGCAGACATGACTGAATATCAGCGATCTGACGCGGAGTTGCTTAAACTGATCAAGCATCTGGAAGGGCAACCCGTGCGTGTTCCTCGAGTTTTCATCCGGGGATTGTCCTCGTACCTCATGAGAAACAACGTTTTATACAAGAGAAACTTCGAGCACAGCAAGGAGAAATTCCTACTCGTCGTTCCTTCGGCCTTGCGACCCGAAATCCTGGAAGCCTGCCACGATGACCCAGCAGCAGGACACCTCGGAGTGAGTAGAACATTGGCTCGCATCCGCACCAAGTACTACTGGCCAAAGTTACTAAATGCTGTACAGCATTATGTAAGGACATGTAGAGATTGCCAGAGACACAAAACGCCTCCATTGAAACCTGCAGGATTTCTCCAACCAATCGAACCACCTGAGTCTCCGTTTGAACAAGTAGGAATGGATCTACTTGCTCCATTTCCTACGTCATCAATGGGCAACCGATGGATGGTAGTGGCGACAGACTACTTAACCCGGTATGCCGAGACAGCCTCTCTCACCAGGGGCACGGCTATAGAAGTAGCTGAATTTTTCTTCACTAACATTGTACTACGGCATGGTGCCCCAAAGGTGGTTATTACGGATCGAGGAACTGCATTCACAGCCAATCTGACGCAGTATATTATGAAACTTACCCACACAAGTCATAGGAAAACAACGGCTTACCACCCCCAAATGAATGGGCTAACCGAGCGACCCAACAGAACTCTAACCGATATGTTGTCCATTTACGTTGACTTGGAGCACCGTACGTGGGACAAGATACTGCCGTACGCCACTTTCGCTTACAATACTGCTGTGCAGGAGACTACTAAAGTGACGCCATTCCAGCTAGTCTATGGTCGGGTAGTTACCACACCATTAGATGCAATGCTACCTGTAGGCGACAATACAGAGCACAAGCCTGACATCAGCGAATTCATTCAGCGAGCCGAAGAAGCACGGCAGTTGGCGCGACATCACATAAAACAACAACGCGTGGATGCAAACCGTTACAACCTTCGTCGGAGAGGAGTCGACTACACACCAGGTGACCTAGTTTGGATTTGGACTCCCGTGCGGACGCCTGGCCTTTCCGAAAAGCTCATGCACCGCTATTACGGCCCTTACCGAGTCCTTCGTCGCGTCAGCTCCTTGAACTATGAGGTGTCACCGGAAGGACAAGTGAGCTCATCAAGATGCCGAAGGAGCACAGAAATCGTGCATGTAGTCAGAATGAAGCCATACTATGACAGGCAATGAACATCGAACTATACACACCCGTTTATGAGGAATACCTATTTCTCCAATGGAAACCACACATTCAGACCATCTCAGCAACACTGCTTTTACGCATCGGGACGATGCGTTTTTGGAGGAGGCATAATGACGCAAGGCAAACGCAGTATTCAAACTACGCGCGCTAGTTCGTGCGCCCCCGCAAGAGATCAGCGGCTTGATGATCAAACAAGAAAAAGCCAGGACGGCGCGCACCTCCTCAGCACGGGATTTTGATGAAAAAGAAGTGGTGCACGGCTCGAGGGTTTTCTCGGAGATCGATCCCCTTTTGCTGATCGCCTGTTAGAGACGCCGCTACATTTTCCTTTACTTTTCAGGCACAAGTTCGCCCCAATAAACAGTTATTCGTACACCATTTGGATTGTACGTAACAATATTAAGTACTATAACCAAGCCATTATGGCAGTGTCACATCAAATTTGCACTTCGGTAGATGCACTTGGCAACAGTGCTTAGGGCTAATTACTGTGTGACTTGTAGACCAATGGTGACTGATATGAGCGTCTCTAATTCGTACTCACATGAGCAGTTTTTAGTAGAGCTGTGCAAATAGCAAAATTTTAGGCGTAGACCAAGTTCCAATATTAAAGTGTGAGTGCTAATTGAATATAATAATTGTAGAATATTTTTCTAATACTTCAAAGACAAATTGCAGAAAAACAATGTTGCCGAGGATTCCTAACCATATATTTATGAGGTAGCAACACGAAATTGTTCTTTTTTTGGTAGGTTGATGAAGCAGTGGCGAGGTGGTGTTTCATAGTTGTCTTATCAAGCGTGAAACAATACATAGGTTGAATTGTACTTAAATACATTATTTGGTGCGGCCAAAGTGTTGCCGACAATACTTGACACATGATAAGCAAAAATGCTATTTTCTTAGCCTATCCTCCTTTCAATCTCTGTGGAAGCCCAACTGATGTTGTGGACAAGGTTGTGCTCCCGTCAAGTTCGGAGTTCCAAATCTGCCAAGAACATCCTAAATCTTGGATGCTAAAAATTTTTAGTGCCTGATTTTTTGAACTTTCTGCCTGAATTTTAGGTCCAAAACAGCATTGATTGAGCCCCCACCTCTGCCGCATCTATCAATTTTATGTTGTAACGAGCGTTTTCTCAAGTCAATACATTTGCAACTGTAGCAGAGCCCGAAAGGCTGCTTTGTTGTAATATGAGAATGTGATGGGGTAAAGCGCATTGAAAATATGAAGCGAATCGAATGAAATAGCAAACACTTTTGAAAAATATCCGAAATGTTTAGTATTCACGCAGCCCTAGCTTTAGTACCTCGTCGAGGAGGAACTTCAGGGTTCTCGAATCTGTGGATCATTTTCATGTTAGGTTGCTTCTGCTTGGTGCACTCTTGTTGCCGACACATGGTGATGTTTGTCACTTAAGCAGCATGCATTTCTAGTGGTTCAGGTGTGTCAGTGCAGACACGGCACAGCTTTTGGCACAGGCGGGTTTGCTACCATACTTGTTTAGTTCTATAATAAAAAACATACTGCAAGAATTTTAATGAACACAAAAAGCACCAGTGTGGGTATTTGTGCTTAGTGTGATCGTTATGTCTGAATAAAAGACTTTTTTGCAGCACATCCAAATAAAAAGAAAAAGCTCAGCTTATCAGGCACTTTCTTTGCTTGATAAGGTCATTTATGGAATGACCTGTTTGCCTTGAAGCATTCATATTGATGGCACACATGCTGTCACAATGTGTGGTGCAGTGCAGCAAGAAAATTGCTTGTCTTAGCGCAAGTTTGTCAAAAGCAATGTCCTTCAATATTAAATGTTAAGAGACCTGTTATTCAGTAGTTGTGGGGTGAAGGGAGGGAGATGGTGTGTTGGGCACTTGTTCCTCCTCTTTCCTCCCCAATGAAAGTTAACTTTTCGTGATAGAATGCTGAACCGACTTTCCAGTGAAGGCCATGCTAAAAAAAAAATTTCTGGCTATGGCACTGCACACAAGATGTGGCAGCAATGTACTTTTCGAGGCGGACAAGTTGGCACTCTTGAAGGTTTAGCTGGCAGCGATGCCCCTCTTGTTATCTGTTCAAGGTATAAGGGAGAAAAGGTTCCGTGCCAAGAAAGTTGGAGAATCTTGCTCTTGGCATTTGCTCCAGAAAAGGATTCCCTCTTGCATGCTGGTGCAATAGACAAGTGGCAGTTGCTTCGTCTAACTGGTGTGTTAGCGCTTCATATTATGCTACTTCAACTTTTGAAATGTCCATGCAGGGGTTCAGTGCTCGAGCAACCGTGTGAAGATTTCACATGGAGGACGTTGTCGCAAGACCACCTGAACGCACATCGTTCTTCGCAGGAGGTCTTGGTTCTACAGACACAAGGTCTGACACCACAGGTTCAGGCGTGAGTATTTGGGATTTACTACTGAAGCAGTGTTGGGACTGATTGTTTCCTGTGCTCTTGCTCGTCAGCAGTCATGGCATATCTTTACAAGATAACTCGTTCCTGTGTAGGAGTCTTGGCGGCTAGAGTTACAGCTGCAGAATTCAAGCTGTGTAGTCTATGTTTATGACTTATTACTCAGCAGCCCAGACGACGATCGAAGATGGGCAAGTAGAAATGACACAGGATACGTACTCTTCAATAACTGAAGCTTGTTATTGAGAAAGAGACACTCCAAATTGATTTTCATTTATATCATAATTACTATGCTAATTAAAAGCTACAAATAAAGCCCCACATGCTTTTCCTTCCTTTATTATTGGCATCATAAGACTGTGCTTATTTGTGCCTGTTTAGTTGCTGTGACGACATGCAGCAGCTAATTCTTCATATTGTGAAATTAGTGATAGCTCGTTTTTTCATAAAAAGAACTTATTCTTTTGTATATTGATGTTCGGATTGCACATTCTGTACGAGCTTTCTAAAAAATACAGAAGAAATATGTCTGCTAGCAGCCATGAAAAGCTAACTTTCACCATAAGGGCTACTGTAGACTGTTCACCATGTGAAAGACAGTCAATGCCGCCGCCATTTGTTAGCTGAGTACTTATTTCACTGCATTGTGTGTTCACACTGTCATTGTGTGTCCACACTGTCACTGTAACCGATTCGGAACCCTGCACTGGGGCACTTGAAATATTGTGTTGTGTCGTAGGAATAGTGTTAATGCGTAAACTTTTATACGTTATTCTTAATGTTGTTGTGTTTTAATGGGCATCGGTATTCTTGGTCTGCATAAGAGAGAAAGAGGAAAGTCTGCCAAACTTATTTTGTTGAATTTGGTTATAGAGTTTAAAGTTTACTTCATTATACTTGTGATAGTGTGAGTAACTTTGTTACTTTAATGTTCCCATTCATTCTTGAAGACGTGTTTAAGTACCAGCGGGTATATTGCACCATTTCTGTGTGCACTCAATATCCTTCTAGCATGCAATACTTTTGAATGTTTCAATTCGTTGCTTTTCCACTTTGATTACTAGACAGGTAATTTTGTATACTTTAATGAATGACAGGTCTTCCTATCATTCTATATAACTTTTCTCTAGGGAAGGAATATATAATTGTTGAAAAAAATAGTAAACATGTTTAGGTGTATATACCCATCAGTAAAAGTCAAGATATGCACTTGAAATAAAAATGCAAGAAAATTCCATAGAAAGAACAAGTGATGAAACCAAGAACAAACAAGATAAAAAAAACAAGAATTGTGGCTTAGCATCCTTTCAGTAGAGCTTGAAGTGAGTGGTGACTATATGGATTACTCCCAGACTGTGCAAGTCCTTGTGCCAGCGTTTGGAACGCCTCCTGGAGGAGCTGAGGCCGTGGGGCTCCATGGAGGAAGACTTGCAGCAAGCCACTGTAGCCATGCTTGGCCGGTGAGTGGACGTGCGCACGGACTAAAGCTGTGACATGGGAGAAGCATTCTGATTTCTAATAGTAGTAGGGCTTGCTGACGAGCAGATAATTAAAGTTCTTTTAGAGGTTAAGCTAGTTGGTTTTGGTGCACCAAATGTGCGCAAAGACTGTGGGCAAGGATTGAGAGCTCGTGGAACTCTCTTTTCTCAGCCTCTCCATTGCAGGAGGAGAGTCTCTCGATGTCTTGCTGGCAAACCTCCCTGTCCTTATGCATGTTTCTTTCTTTCTCATACTCTTGATATCTTGACTTGGGCGAGCTGGTGCATACTTGGACGAATGAGGTCAGGGGACACATCTGCGTTATCTGTCTCCTGTCTTTGTCCTAGTCCTGCTGCATTCGTCTGAAGCCTCTTGAGTCGGCCAGTGCTCACTTGGCACCGATCCAGTCACTCTGGTAGACCACCTGCTGTACGCATTAAGGGGTGCCCGCTTTCGTCCCTTGTAACCTACTTTTTGTTTGTTCCATCCTGCTGTCTTATGGTCTCTTATAGTTTAAAGCAATTAATTTCATTGCTTGTCTTGTTTCTATTGCTTCATCTCTTGATCGCACCATGCTAGCTTAACTCTTTGAGGGTTGAATTAGTTTGAGGGTTGGAAAGCTGTAATAATCTTTTGTCTTATGGCCAACGAGACCGAGTTAGCCTTTTTTTTTTTTTTGAGTCTCCAAAATAAGAAATGCAGTCATGGTGGCATCAATTGGGTAATTTAGCACTGCATGGAAACAGATGTAATCGGGCCCTAGGGAGCAATAAACGAGAGAGTAATAAGCTGTCACTCTTTCAGAGGTTAGAAACCAGACAGCCATTAGTTATGCGGGTGGGAGAAGCGATAAGCCCTCAAAGAACGAAACCGAAACCAGCCACATCGCATGCACGCGTTCAAATGTGCAAGAGAAAGCCACTGCGTCACATTGGAAGGCAAAAAGAAAAAAAAACAATGGAGAAACATTGTCACGTAAAAAAACTTCCACATATTCCTGAAGTGTGGCAGCACTTGCTAAGCAAGAGAGATAATCGAAAAAGCACTTGTTTTACATATACAAGCAGTGCCGTATATGTACAGCGAAAAAACCCTCAAAGCGTTAATGGCTATGGTGTTGTGTTTGTGCGCTTGAGGATATTGGTTTGATTCCAAGGTGCAGTAGCTGCCTTTCGATGGCAATAAAGTGCAACAACACCAATGTACTTCATCATAACCCTTTGTGTATCACTTTTTTACAAAATGTGAGCCCATGGTGCCTGTTTTTCTTGATTATTGAGTGCTCTTATTTCTAAGGGCGCCCATAATGCTACAAAAATATTTTTCATATGCACAGGTGCATTGCTTATACATGAATAACAAAAATAAAGTAACAAAAGATACAAAAGGTAATTACAGATTGGAATAAACTTGTTTTACAAGCTTAGAAAAATGTGCACACCCCATTATTGTCTCATTTGTATGAGCAGTTGGAATCAATGTGCTGCTCTCGCTTCTGAGCTGTTGTTCCTTGATTGGATTCAGTGTACCAACTAGGCAGTGATTACTCATGTCAGCAGCAGACATACTATAAAGCTCATTCGTTTAACATTGGGCAATAGTCTACATCGAACTGCTTGGATCACTTGCAGTAGAGAAACCCATGGCAAGAGTGCTCTCACCAGAGAAGCTGGATCAGTGAGAAAATTGCTCTGCACTTCACTGACAAGCCATCAGTTTTTCCAGCTCTCAAGGGCCACACGGCCTGGTGTGACAGTATCATTCACACACAGTGACATTGTTTGTACATTCTAGTTCCCTTCCCTCCACTGCTACAATCATCCTCCTGTAAGAATTAACTATGGTAGTATCAAGTAGACACCCTTCAAGAGATTGAAAACCAGATAAAGATCAGTTGGTATGAGTTCAGTGAGGCCCAGGAGTGTGGGAGGGGCAGTTTTCCAAGAAGGTAGTCCTGCCGAGGCACTAGCAGAATCGCGTGCCTCTTCCTCCTGGTATTTTTCTCTTCCTCCATGGCCAGCAAAGACTCTTCTTTACTTCAGTAGCCGCTCTTTGTTGTGCAACTCGACCATACAACCACTCACCGCAGTTGATGTTTCAATTTTTTGCCTCTGTCTTCTTTTGCTGCAGCAACAAGACATCACTACACTGTAATTATGGAAAAGCATGTTTTGTTACATCAAGGTTAAAATTTAAATACACCGTGTTCAAGAGCCAGAAAGTTATAAAAAGTGAAATATTTTGTTACATTTATCAAGGTTTGAATCTGTGTCCTGACACGTTTTTAAAAATATTTTTACAATGACCAAGGAAAAGTAAAAGTAAATTATATTTACTTTCTTTTTGCCACCTATAAAAAATTTAGATTGTTTTACATGGATTTTGAGACAGAAAAACTTGTCAGCAGTATGCCAGACACATGACACGAATTTTAGCTTTAATGTGGCTCTCCTTCATTTACTGGCTCTCGCGCTTTACAAAAGCAAAATATTATTCTTCCAGGTGGCATTCCTTCGTCAATTCGGAAATGGCCCACTCTACCGACACAGACTGGTGAGTGATTGTAGTCAAACGAACTACATCATTTCTTAGCAGTCAGCAATGCTGGTTTTCTTTCACAAGGTCTTTCTGCTTACATGTGCACACTGAAGTGTGCTGTCATAACATAAGACAACATTATACAAACGTTACAGGCAAGGTTCTTTTTGGTGGGTGAGGGGAAATGTGGTTCACTGTTCTGTTTGCCTACCTGCTACAAATATAAACAGTTACAGTTGCCTAAATAAAAAAATAATTGTTTACAGTACCAAATATGGCCTCTCTAAGTAACTGATGAACTACTAACCAAGTGTAAACTTGTATTACTTTCCTTTCAGTTTACACATTTCTTGGAGAGTTCTCGCCAGAATAATGGCTCTATGAACAGCTCACTCATAGAAAAATTCTACAATTCGGCAGAGCCAAGCATCCCACTAGGGTTTTCGATCTCGAGATCTGTCCTGTAGCTTCAGGTCCGGCCTTCTCTTGATAGCTTGGTATGCGAATTTTTTTTACTTAGCTATGAATTGCGTTCATTACTTAAAACTTTTTTTATTTGTGGGCAAACAGTGTACAAAATCTCAATGGAGCAGTCAGCACACTGCAGCATCTGCAGCATTACGACTCATTCTGCGGGTTCCCAGGTCATGCTGTAGGCGTCAAGTGACGATTTGTTAGTTTGGTTAATATCAATGATCTCAGTGTTGTCATCATGGTGTCATTTTGGAGTGATGCCTGGCAGTGGCTTTAGTTTGATTGTCTGGGTTGTTCGTTTCAAATCTTCGGTTTCATCGCACCACTTTAAATTATTTGTCGTCTGCTTGTCAGCATCTCAACTGTATGGCAACATATCTTAAAGCAGTTGTGCGCATCTTATAGCAGTGGTATTTCTTGTACCAGAAAAAGGAATGTCTTAGTCACGAACAGCTGTAGTTCGTTTATCTCTCCACGCATCTTCGTTATGCATCGAATGCTTGCCTTGCACACACCTAGACCGTGCTGGTCATTGGAGTTGCATGGTGACATGGGTGAAATGTGCCAGCATCGACGTCTGGCTTTGGACGACATGTGCAGAATGCCGAGAGGGCATGTGTGTTCAGGTTAACGGTGAAAGAAGGCGAGCCCAGTTCAATGGAGGAATCTGCAGGCAATAATGGTGTCCTGAGCAATGCGGAAGTATTTCATCTTCAATAAATTGTTGATTAAACCGTTTGTTGTTGTTAGCCATCGGACTGCTTACTTTTGTGGACAGGCTGAGGGGCCTGCCCAGTTCACAATGTTGCTTCCTGTTCTGTATTCTTGCGAGCCAACATGGCCAAAGCATGCGTTTCCAGGCGCCTCCTCATTGCTATTTGAATAAGCCTCGATCTCAGATTCACTTTTTTTTAAATGATTGTTGATGTCACGAATTGCACCAATTGCTCGGTGTTTTCCTGATCACTTGTAGACACTGACGACTGCGGCGATGATGACTTTGGTGACCAAGAAGACAGGATTACGCTTGTGCACCAGGCACACGAAATGTCAGCTGCAACTTGCTATTGTTTTGTGTGGCCTTGCGCTAAGGTGCAGCGATTTTGACCGCCGAAGTGGCTGTGCTGCAGCGCTGCCAGCGTTGCGAAGTGGCGGACCTGGCACCCGTTTTGAATAGCACTCAAAACTGGTCATACTTCAGATATTTATTACAGATGGTAATTCGTCTCTCCATTGCAAATTAATATTGTTCGTTATTGGAACACTTTATAGTTGGTTGTTATAAAAAAACTATAAAAAAAATATGCAATTACTACACTTGGCAACCTCTGGCATACAGTAGTCGTATTCTGCCAGTGTTACAAAATGCTTTATGTGGACATGAGCTATGTGATCAGTGCTGATCAAAGGGTTTATTTATTTAACGTCATGAATCGCTCTTACTGCATTGCGGGCTGTGGGTTTAGTAAGTTATAATAACATATGCCTGTGCAAGGCAGGGCACTCAACAGTGGTAAGTGCGAATGAAAAAAATTATCTGCAGTAATGAATGCACAGCTTGTTAATGCCTGCTTCTGTAGGTAGGCTGATAACATTTAGCTTCTGCAGCATTGTAGTGGCCCACTGTAGCATATCGCGGTGTGTTCTACTGGTGCTCTGTACACTACAGGCAGCCTACTCATAGCAGTGCAAAATGCAAATTGATGATATAAAGAGATTAGCATATTGGGCAAGTATAAAGAGGCAGCTCTGATAAGACCCAACGGCGGAAGGAATTGTGCTTTTTGCTAGGAAGCCACGCGAAACCCAAGTTCACTTGGAAGCAGCCTTTACAGGTGCACTGTCACTATGGGGAAACTTGAATGTATGAATGACTAAACTTGTGCAAATGAAAAGGGCCCGTACAAGTGCCTCTCTTTGTGTCTCATTATGTAGGTGCTTTAGTTTGCTACGGAAGACCAGCCATCTAGGCTATCTAACTTATTACACGCGTGCACATTGAGAAGGCCGGTTTCATGAAGCCAGAAAGCACAAATTCAATCACTCAGAAAACACCACTGTGCATTAACCTCTGTCACAGCTCAGTGGATTCACTTAGTTGCAGTGCTGGCAAAGCTTCCTCCTTACATTTCAGGCTAGCATTGCTGGGACAGGTGTGCCAAGGGCTTGCCGAGCTGTGCCCCGAATTGCGCCTGTGCTTTCCTGCCAAGAAAGGTGCCCAGGCAAGTCGCAGACTCATGTTGTCACAGAGTGAATTGTGCAAATTTGATTTACCAGGTTTATTTACTATTGTGGCATAGTGTGTGACAGTCTGTGCGTAGATGTGAGCAGAGCTAATTTTGTTCCCAAATTTTATATTAAAAGTGGAGCAATGTATAAAAATGTGGTCACTTTTACTTCACAGGATCCTTGGCAGAAAGAGCAACTGTCCTTGCGAACACTTCGGGATTCTGCATACAAGTAGGTGTTCCACAATGATGCGAAGCGCTTTTTTCTTTGGAAGTGTGACACCAAAAATCACCGAAATTTTGTTTGCAAAAAATGTCCAGTGGATTTTTTATGTAAGTGATGCAAGAACATGGCACCTGTCTCTGTTCATTCTTTCTGTGTCTCTGCATTTCTTGCGCATACCAGTTTTACGTTGAAACATTGTTGATATGGTGGTGAGGAGACACTTCTCGCTATAGCAGGCACATAGCCAGAAAAAAGTGCCTTAGCCTCTTTCCCTCCGATATTATGATAAAATGAGATGCTTCACCAAAAATAAGTAATGAAAATGGTAGTTTTTCTAAAATAGTCAAGGTGCTATTCAGCAAAAGTGCCTCCCCCTCTCTGCTTTTTGAAAAAAATTCTTGCTACAGGCCTGGACTGCAGTAGCCAGGTATGGCTGCGTTGGACCACAGCGACTGCTTTCGAATGGGCTGTGAAAATTAGGCTTGCCTTAGTGTTGCTCCTTTTTCAAATCAGTATAGGATGTGATACTGGCAATTATGATAAAACTGGCGATAAAGTTTTACTTCGGTATTGCAAATGTGACTGTAATATATTATAGGCACCAATTGAGCATTCCTAAAATTTCAATCTGCCCCCCTTTGCCACTACAAGAGCTAGCATAGGCAAAATACAAAGCATATGTTCCCAGACTCTCTGCCCCCCTGAAGGACCCCCCCCCCCCAGTAAAAAAGTGCTGGTGCCACCCCTGATAAAGTGCTCCAGCGTGCAACATAACATAATCCTTTGGCGTTATCGTTGTCAAACACATGATAATTGCTAAATGATCATGTGCTTCTTTGCAACCATAGTTGTCCTCTGCTTTCCTTGCTACCCTACATTTAGCAGTTTTAGGTGGACACTTAGAAGGGACACTGCATAACCCCTAAAGGCAAAGCAAAATCTTATTGTTGAGTGTTGATGAAAGAGGAGAAAGTGAAGAGAAAAGCTTTATTTATTCCGAACATTTTGTGCCATGTCCTAAGGTTGATACAATGATTTAATGTCAGAGACTTCATTATTTTTTTTTCTTGAACAGAGCTCACTAAATGCTCTTGCATCTTGCCAAGTGCAGTCTCAAACTTTCCTAATATGCAATTTGATCACCTTTTATGGATGAATATTCAACCAGGGCTACACAGACACTGCCAGAGTTCATGACAGCACAGCCACCTTTTGTGAGAATTGGAAAACAGCATCACCCCAGCTTTTCTTTCCTAGCTTAGCTCTTTATTTTTTGAGGAACTTCGACGATTAAAAATTGAGCAGCCATTTCAAGGAACGTCCTCTATTTGCATTGCTTTGTGCAGAGTCTTTTGCAAACCAAAGTAAAACAGAAATATATTCACAGTGAAACTAGAACGGAAAGTCGATGGATGTCTAAAACTGTTCAGCAGGCACAATGTCATCGAATGACAATGATATTTCTTTGTTTCTCATTTAACGTGTGAAGCAGTGGTATGAAAAAGTCTTAGAGAAACTGCTTGAAAGACACTTTCTATCATTTTGCATATATACGAGTATTTGTAAAAATGATCACGCACATTGAATAATGGCTGCTCCCATTGCACCACATTTGAGCTGTCGTGCCTATATAGGTAGTGCTCATCAGTAATGAGGGGCTTGTGTTTAATCGGAGCAAAACTTGAACAAGTGGTTGCTTTTTGCAGGTCATGCCTTACTCTGGTTGTACAGCAACAGGCAGCATCTCTGAGTGAACAGCTGAACACACTGGACGATTTCATGTCTGCAATGCTGGTATGGGTGTCCTTATTTATGACTGCGCTGCCATTATGACATTAGTTATTTTAGCTAGTCTGTGTAGCAGAAAAATTACGTACGATCAGATGGCACCAGTTTGATCATTCAAATATGAAGATTATATGCATAGTAAATCAAACAATCCAGCAAGTAGACACCTTTTAATGTTTGTGTTTTATTATTTGTTGTTAAATGCAATCGCAGGGATGAATCTATTTAGTGCTTGAGGTGCATACAGTTTGTGGTAAAGTCAGTAAGCCATGGGTTCGAAGAAAAGCCTGAATATTTCCATAGTACTACCGTGTTTGTATTTCAACAGTGTGTTCATGTATGTGTAATAGAAGTGTACATGCATGCATCTTCAAGATGTGGCACAAATTCGTAGGCATGTACAGGGTTCACCGTTAGGGTCTGCTAAGTTTCACTGCAATGCCCACCCCTCCCATTCAATCATTAGTTGAGTCTGAAAGACAGGAAGCATCTCAATGAATACATAAATGAAAATTGAGTGGTGATGTGCTTCTCACAATGGCCTGTCCTTGGTCACTGGCTTTTTGGTGGTAAAAATTGAAACTAAACAGCTATAGAGTGCTTATTTGGGCTGGTTGGTACATATTCAAGGAAGCAGGAAACAATGCGAAACGCAGGACGATGACTGAGACGGGCCAGGCACTGATTTTCTTTTTCTTTTTTTAATGTTGTGTACATATGCACATTGATCATGAAAAGATGTGTGAGAGGGGGAGAACAGGGACAAGGCATCTGTTAACAATTGTATGTAACTATAGGGAAAATGTGTTAGCCATGACTCATTTGAAAGATACTTAAGTTTCTTGGTGACAAGTGTCATCGACGGCATGTCCACACACATGTCACCCTTTTTCTAATGCATTTGGCCTCGTATATTTCACGTGCTCATCATAAGTCCTGTGTTTCTCTTCATTACCGCTTTTCTTGAACTAAGCAGCTTTGGAATGCAACATTATTTTTATATAACCTGATAAAACCTGCATGGTCATAACCCTGTGCATAAAGCACTGATGGTCCGGACAGGTCCAATGAGCAGAAGTATAGGGTGGACTTTGTGCCCCCATTCGATGATTGGGGGTGTCACCCCCCTTCCTCCTTCCTGCCTCGCTGTGCACATGTTTATGCTCAAAGTGTCTTATTGTACCACTGAGAAAAGAGAAGCTTCCTGAGATAATAGTATGTAGCATCTTTGAAAGCTGGACATCAAAACTCCTGATAAAGTATGGACATAGCTACCATCAATTTCTTTTTGCAGTGTTTTCTTTTCTGCAGGATAATAAACAAGTTAATCGGTAATGAGTTGTTATCGATGTAAGTGCATCTTAAATGACATTCCCCTATCTACAAGCAATGTCTTGTGTAATCTCTACTGCTCTGCAGTGCTGGGGAGAAGTGGAAGTCCAAGAGGAATCTGAGGGAGGACAGCAAGTGCAGTCGACCTTGCGGGTGCCACTGCAGGTGGGCATGCTTTGGCATCAGCTCTTTAGACAGAGCAGTTAAGTATATGGCTGCAGGGATCATGAGTTAACAGTGCCTGTGCTGTCTCTCTGGCCTGTGTTCCGGCGTGTTATCTGCAGTACTTCACAGACATCATTATAACAAAGTTGCGTCTTACACGAAGATAGGTTCGTTATGTACAAAAATTCCTTATAAAAGTTTATTTCTAACATTATGTCTATTGCAAGACTATATTTAATTTACTTTGTCATAACCAATATTTTTTTGTATTCAGGTTCGTTATATTCAGGTTTGAATGTATTTTACAATGCACTCGTACGAACTAGCTCGGCTTTCCGTACTACTACAAAAACTCACCAACTGAAAGGCATGCCGATATATATATATATATATATATATATATATATATATATATATATATATATATATATATATATATATATATATATATATATATATATATATATATATATATATTTTCTCGGTCATAGAATTTCAATACTTGCCTTACATCTAAAAAAAATGAGAGAGGACTAGCTGTACATCTTACTTGTTTGCTATAAAGCTTTCTTTCAATGAAATTTTTCTAATCTTCAAATTGTAGCAGTATCATTTACAAGCACAAACAGTTTACGATGGTTCAGAAGAACTGTGCTTCAAAGTTTGTACCAAGGCTGCGCATGTGTCCTATATCCTTTGACTGTGCAGGTGACAGTGCCGCTGCAGGAGCTGCTGTTTGCTTTGTGCCAGCAAGTGAACAGGCTTTTTGGCCACTGCATGCCCAAGTGAGTGCCTCCTGCTGCCCTGAAACAGACCAGTTATGTGCATCCTGTTAGGTGTTTGTTACAGCTCCTTGGTACCTCTGTTGCTATGGTTCCTGCTCAGTGTGCTTGTTTACTTAAAGAGTACATCATGGAGAGTGTGGTACAAAGTGATGCAAGATGCATAAAAGCACATGTACCTCATATATACGCAGTAAATGCAAGGTTAAATCAGTGCCACTAAGAGATATTTAATTTCACTTATTTTACCTTTAAGATACAGATGCACATTGCAGAGGGCAGGAACAAAGGTTGACTATATGGCCAACGTAAACTTGGTTATAGATACAAAGTATAGATAATCATAAAATTTTAAAGAAGTTTTATAAAACATCCAAGACAAACACTTGCAAATGAATAATCAGAGAAAAAAAAACACATAGAATTTACCCAGTAGTGTTAAAAAGCTTGCTCATTCTATAGATGGCAAAAAGCCCCGCCGCGGTGGTCTAGTAGCTAATGTACTCGGCTTCTCACCCACAGGTTGCGGGATTGAATCCCGGCTGCAGTGGCTGCATTTCCGATAGAGGCGGAAATGTTGTAGGCCCGTGTGCTCAGATTTGGGTGCACGTAAAAGAACCCCAGGTGGTCTAAATTTTCAGAGCCCTCCTTTACGGCGTCTCTCATAATCATATGGTGGTTTCGGGACGTTAAACTCTACGTATAAATCAAATCATAGATGGTAAAAAGAGAAAAAGGTTTGGTAATCAATAAGATGGCAAGCATAACAAAAATATAACTTATATGGTATAAAACATACAAATTAAAATATGAGGCATACCTTAAGAATTATTCAAGGGGGTGGGGAGCATAAAAGGAAGTATAATATGCCGGACAGTCAATCACATTAATTATAGACAAAACTTCAAAGCATTATTTCAAAGTTGCTTGTAAGTTGGTGAAGTCAAGTTATTCCAATCTTTGCTTATTTGGGCATGCGTGAGTAGGTAGTATACATAAGCAAGTGGCTAGAGCAAGAGAATCAAGTACAGTTGAATATCAATAACTTCAAATCTCAATTTAATTAATAATTAAAATTCTACAACTGGTCCCAAAAAGCTGCATGTACTTAAGCTAACATCTGTGAATTTCAACACTAAGGGTTGCTCATCCGTTATCTGTAATAATGCTTTATGCACATCTGCTACATAATGCCAACAGGAAAAATGATTTCTACACTTAGCTTAGTGGCTACTGGGGGCACTGACTGATGCTCTCATGCTTAAATGTACATAATGTATACCCTGTAAAGTGGACGAAGAGGTGACTGCCATCATAGCTCACTAGTAGAGCATCAGACGCACTATTTGGAGGTGGCAGGTTTGGTCCCTGCCTGCGGCAAGTTGTTTTACTGTGAAAGCTGTTATGAGATCTCAACACAGCACAGCATAGTCCCAGCTTTCGCTGCGACTGTGCTGCACGTTCTGCGCAGACATGGCAGTTTGTTCGTCCACTTTTCTTTCTTTACATTTGCATTACAATCAGCATATATTTTTTTTGGCATCATTGTCTATTAGTTCTCAATAATAAAGTTTGTCACTCTTATGGACTACCTTTTGTAAAAAAAGCTCACATTGCATTGCCTATTGCTGCATCATGCTTCCAAAACTTTGGCAACACTAGGCACATGTGGGCAGAAAAAGCAGCTGGCCATCTTGAATCCTTCGAGATTATCTGGATATTATCTTAGATTATCTGCAAGTCAAAGAGTGCCGGTGTGGTCTGTCACTAGTACAACCTAACAGCTCTCATTTTTTCGTGGCAGCCGTTATGAGCAGACTTCTCTTGGCCAATGAAAAAGCAGATGTGTGGGTGCCTACCCCACTTGTCGGTTCAAATCGTGCCACTCTGCCCTCTTTTATTGCCGACACATGTATGTTGACGTCAGCAAGAAATATTAGCATTGTTATACTGAGGTTTGAATGAGCGTGCCTTTCTTAGGGGCATCCAGTCTGAAGTTGGCCAGCTGCTGATGTCCTCTCTGGAGGCAGCTTACATACGCTCGTGCCAGGCGTTAGTCACCCAGCAGTTACCACCTGCTCTTTGTCAAACCTGGGCTCTGCAGCTGCTCATGGACTTGCACGTCCTCAACCTGCTCTTCCAGGTATGATGCATATAGTTGATTGGTTGTGCTTAAGCTGTAGAAAACTTTACTTGATCGTAACATTTCCATTTAGAAATTTGTGCTTCAACTCCTGCATCAATTGGGTGTTGCCCAATTTGAAGACATGAAGAAAGAACAGCATTTTGTATGAATGTGCTATGTAGACAATGTATGGTGGACAGAAGTGTAAAGAGAGTACAGGGTGGGCATACCACTTGCAGACACTAGCCAAGGCAAATGGTCTTGACAAGTACTAGAGGTTTGGAGTAGTGAGATTAAGTGAGAAGAAAACAAGAGTCTCAGCGGAGGGTCTCCGTTGGCCGTCGCTCTTGCTTCCTCTCGCATTGTAACAGGATAGTTCAGTATCTTGCGACTTTTCAAACCACTCTGAAAAATTTGTCGGAGCTAACACGGGAAAGATCCAGCCCTGACAGCGTTCAGTTTTCGAACTGATTTTTTTTTTATTATCGCGCTGCACCCGCCACGCGGCCCAAATGCCAACTTCTTCTCCCTTGACGAGCGGCGCATTGAGGCGCTACAGGGCTCCCCCCCGTAGAGCGAGAGCCGTAGGAATCACCAGAGGAGTCGTCCAGTGGACATGCTTGGATGTTGGCATCCAAACTTTAGATTGAAACCCCGCGGCCGCGAGAGCAGCGATATACGCAGGTTTCAGTCGATCAGCAGCCACGTCGTCTTCACGGCCATTGATGTCCAGCGTGAATGTCTTAGGTGTACGATGGAGTACGCGGAATGGGCCATCATAGGCTGGTGTTATTGGTGGCCGTATTCGATCACGCCGAACGAAGACGTGACTGCAGTCATGCAGATCCTGACTGACGAAGACAGACTGGGGGTGTCGGTCGGCAGGTATCACAGGAGCAAGGTCCCGAAACGTGGTGTGCAGCTCTCGAATGTAGGTGGAGGCATCGTGAGTGGAAGGTGGCGATGATGGCTCGAAGAATTCTCCTGGAAGACGCAGGGAAATGCCATAGACTAGTTCGGCTGATGAGCAGCCGAGATCCACTTTCAATGCTGATTGGATGCCCAGAAGTACGAAGGGGAGGTAATCGAGCCAACGTTCCCTTGGCTGGTGAGCAGTGAGGGCAGCTTTCAGCTGTCGATGAAGCCGTTCGACCATGCCATTGGCAGAAGGATGGTAGGCAGTTGTGTGGATGTGTCGAATGCCCAGGATATTGGCAAGTTGAAACTGACGATTGAAACTGACGACCGCGATCAGTGGTGACGACAGAAGGGCATCCAAAGCGCGACACCCAGCCGTTTGTGGAAGCCTTGGCAACTGTTGGTGCTATAATGTCAGAAATGGGAAACGCTTCTGGCCATCTGGTGAAGCAATCCACACATGTCAGCAGGTAACAGGCTCCTTGCGATGATGGAAGAGGACCGACGATGTCGAGATGGACGTGAGAAAACCTTGCGTCTGGAGGCTGAAACGGGGATGTTGCCGTGACAGTGTGACGGTGAACTTTAACGCGCTGGCACTCAAGGCAGGTTCGCGCCCAGCGTCGGACATCAGCATTGATGCTTGGCCAAAGGAAACGAGATGTGACTAGCTTCTGGGTCGCACAAATACCAGGATGGCTCATGCTGTGCAATTGATCAAAAATTGCACGACGAAAAGCTGAAGGCACGAAGGGGTGAGGGACACCAGTAGACGTTTCGCACGTTATTAATGAGGTAGAAAATGGAAGCGGGCACTCCGTGAACGATAGAGACGTGGATGAAGAGCGAAGACGATGCAGCTCAGGATCGTTGCTTTGGGCAGCTGCTAGCTCTTCCATGTCTAGTGGTGGCTGGGTCGACAAGGCATCGATGCGGGATAGTGCATCAGCAGCAGCATTTTCCAGCCCATGTACGTGTCTGAGATCCACAGTGAACTCGGAAATAAAGCATAGTTGACGGATCTCCCGTGCTGTATAATTGCTGTGATTGCGATGAAAGGCAAACGTCAGGGGCTTGTGGTCTGTAACGACGTAAAAGTCCCGGCCCTCCAGTAAATGACAAAAATGTTTGATGGTGAGGTATACCGCGAGGAGTTCTTGGGCAAATGTAGTGTATTTTGCCTCTGGTGGCTTCAGTTTTTGCGAGAAAAACCCAAGGGGCTGCCAACCGGATATGTGCTGCTCGAGAACGGCGCCAACTGCCACGCTTGATGCATCGGTGATGAGACGAATTGGGGCATCAGGGACGGGATGTATGAGCATGGTAGCGTTTGCCAGAGCCTTCTTGGCAGTGCCGAAGGCAGATGCAGCGTCCTTGGGCCAGTCCAGTGGCGCAGCCAGGTCTTCCTTTTTAGCCAATAGGTCGATCAAGGGCTTTAGGAATGTGGCGCACTTTGGAAGAAAGCGGCGATGGAAGTTTAGTAGGCCCAGAAATTCTCGGAGTCTCTTCAGTGAAGTCGGGGGTGGAAAGTCTTGAATAGCCTTCACTTTGCTGGCGAGTGGTTGGATACCCTTTGGAGTGACAAGGTGGCCTAGGAACTCTACTATAGCGACGCCGAAGATGCACTTATTGGGATTAATTACGAGGCCGTAATCATCCAGGCGGTGTAACAGGGTGCGTAGGTGGGCTTCATGCTGAGGGCCGGATGAGCTTGCTACAAGAAGGTCATCAAGGTAGGCAAATACGAAATCGAGACCTCGTGTGACCTCGTTGATAGTGCGCTGAAAGGTCTGTGCAGAGTTGCGCAATCCAAAAGGCATCCTCACATATTCAAACAGACCGAATGGGGTGGTGTTGGCCGTCTTCGGAATGTCGGCAAGTTCTACAGGAATCTGATGGTAAGCCTTCACTAAGTCAATTTTATAGAAGATTGTGCACCCAGCCAAATTTGATATGAAATCCTGTATGTGAGGAAGTGGATAGCGGTCTGGTAAGGTGTGGGCATTGAGAGCGCGGTAATCCCCACATGGTCTTCAGTCGCCAGGATCTTTCTTCGGCACCATGTGGAGTGGCGACGCCCAGTTGCTGGAGGAAGGCCGCACAATGCCGAGTTCAAGCATGTGCTCAAACTCACGGCGGGCGATGGCGAGGCGTTCTCCAGATAGTCGACGGGGTCGTGTAAAAACGGGAGGTCCAGTGGTCACAATGTGGTGAGTGATGGAATGCTTCACCGGTGACTCTCTGGTGTGCGGCTTCGTGATGCTGGGAAAGTCGTCGAGTATTTTTGCATACGGCGAAGCAGGTGTGATAGCTCGCAGTCCCGTTGGCGAGGAAGTACAGAGTACACCGTTGATGGAGAGGCGGGTGTTGAGATCAATGAGGCGATGAGCATGCATGTGCACAGCAAGGTTGAAAAAAACTGAGGAAGTCAGCTCCAAGAACAGCTTGCGAGACGTCAGCGAGGATGAAAATCCAGTGGAACGTACGGCATAGTCCAAGGTCAAGTGTAAGAGAGCGTTGGCCGTATGTGCGAATGGCGGAATTGTTGACCGCTTGGAGTGGGCAGGTCTGTTCGTTGCGACGACGATCTGCACACGAGGCCGGGATGACGCTAACCATGGCTCCTGTGTCGACTAGGAAGCAAGCACCAGTGATCTTATCAGAAACATAGAAAAGGCGGCATGACTTTCGACCAGTACCACTTGCCGCCGTCAGTGGCCGGCCGTCGCATTTCCCGACCAGGAGCACGGGCGAGTGCACTTGCAAGCAGAGGCACCGAATCGGCGGTGGTACCAGCACACGGTTGAGGATGAAACGTCCCGCGGCGCGTCGGGTGGCCGAAGTTCCGGAGAACGTGGGGGCGTCGAGGAGCGACTGTGTACCTGGAACCTGGATGACGGTTGCTGATGCGCAGGTACAAAGTTATCGAGGCGCCTGACAAGGGCGTCCGAACGGTTCTAGATGCTCGCGAGCGCCGGGTCTGCAGCGGTGGTCGGTGGCGGTGTGGTAACGGCGTTGAGGCTATGCGCCCGCGAGTAGTCCGCCACTCGGTCAGCCATTTCAGCAAGTGTGTCTACTGGGACATCTCCTGCAGCTACGAGGACCGGGACCATGCTCTACGGTAAGCGCTGGAGGAACAACTCACATAACAGCTTCTCCTCTTGAGGGGCAAAGGGGCCGCCAAGGAGCTGGCGCATGCGTCGCAGGAGCTGTGATGGGCGACGGTCACCGAGCTCTGTAGCCGTGATGAGCTGTTGGAGTCTGCTGTGTTCAGACTCAGACTTGCGGGAAATGATAGCTGCCTTCAACATGTCGTAGGGATGGCTCGGGTGCGGCGACGCTAAAATATCAGCTAAGTCGTCGGCTATGTCCGGAGGTAAGCAGGATACGAGATGCCAGTGTCTGGTCTGTTGGCTGGTGATTTGCCGTAGACCGAAGTGCGCCTCGACCTGCAGAAACCATGTGCTGGGGCTGTTGGGCCAAAATGGTGGCAGGTTGACATGTTGAATCGCAGCGACTGCAGCACCGCTAGGTCTGGCGTCTTCTTGGGTGCCAGGACCGGTAGGATTGGTGGCAGAGCCGGCGAGATCCATGCGGGATGATCGGGGCTGTGTCTTCTTTATCGGGTCACCATTAACTGTCGGAGCTAACACGGGAAAGATCCAGCCCTGACAGCGTTCACTTTTCGAACTGATTTTTTTTTTATTATCGCGCTGCACCCGCCGCGCGGCCCAAATGCCAACTTCTTCTTCCTTGACGAGCGACGCATTGAGGCGCTACGAATTCTTCAGGTAACACAGTACCGAGATGGCGCTTAAAGACTTTCATTGTGTCGGCAATATTTGCAGTGGGGCTTGGTGAATTGACCTTTAAGCTAAACGTGACACTGTCGGTGAAGATTTTGAAACACATGTGCATTCAGAGTGAAGTACATAAAAAGGAATAATGATTCATTGTTTATTGTCCACTAGTATTGTTCTGCACATACATTGTTCTTTGTAGAATGGGGCTTTTACACTTCAGCCAAACTGAGCTCTCAGATAACTTTTGTTTGGTGTGGTTAATTAATCATTAAGAGTAAAATGAATGAGCGTACATAATTTGATGATGTCTCAATCAAAGGTAGGGCTATCTTATAATTAGTTTGTGTAATCAGCAGTGCTCTCTCAATGTCTTGCTTCATGCTTTTGACAGAAGTGGTACTACAGAGACCATGCTTGGTTCAAGGAAAGTATATGCCCCGCCATAATTAAGTAAAACTTGCATAATGTGAAATACAACTCTGCTGTTTTTTCTCCTCTCTCTCTCTCTCTCTTTAGGGTGGTACGCTGAGCACTGCTCGAGCAGCCGTGGAGGCTCAGGTGGACCCCTTTGACTTGGATGTTTTAATGCCACACCTGGGGCATCAAGCCAGCTTGGCAGCCCAGCAGACATCGGTCAGTGCTACAGTATCAGTGCCTCTAATCTGCATTCGTGTACTTCTCTCGGCAAATGGAACTCCTGTTAAATAGAACACGTTTTCCCAATTCCTTCAAGTGCCGTTTAATGAGAATCTGCTGTAGTTGAGGTCTGTTAGCAAATTACACATTTGTAGTTTAAAAGCAAGCATTCCTGCTTTGAGAGCAAGCTTGGCAAAATGCAATAACTACACGTGTGCAAGCAGTGGCATAAACAGGGAGGTAGTTTGGTGAGTTAAACTCCCCCCATACCCCTGTAATTGTTATTTTGTATGTGTGTGTGTGTGTGTGTGTGTGTGGGTGGGGGGTTCTGGGTGTCCCAACAACTTTCCCCAAGATGTTTAAAAAAGCAACCAGAAACTAGAGGAAAGTTGCATTAACTGGATATCAGTGATAGCCATTTGCACTTACAACTAGGGGTATTTTGTTAGTTATACTTAAATAGTTAACTTAATTAACCAACTTCTCAATTATTACTTAAATTTGTAACATATCAGATTCATAATGCTGAAGTGAGGTTCGTTAGACTAGTTGGTCATACATTTCTACATAGGAAAATCAGCGTGAAAGTAGATGAAGTACAATAGAGGAAAATGGTGTTTACATTCAGAAGTATTAAGCAGATTGGTTGAAAACACTTAAGCTGTCTAAGGGAAAGGCTAGTCTCAAAATATGCTGTCAAGAAAACGCCGAGACTCTTGGCCAAAACAATGAAGCATGGTTAGAGCTACGGCAGTGTAGTGTACTTGAAGAAAGTGGTGGCGTGTGTGCAGCTTCTGCTGGGCCTCTGTCTTGGCGATGTGGGGGCTGGTCGCTTCCTGGTGTCGGGACCCTCGGGCAACAAGGCACCTCCCGCATCACCTCTTGTGCTGCCTGTGCTCTCTGCGGGAAGTCAACGCTTCCCCTTGTTGCCCACTCTGTCTAGGTTTCTTGATGAAAGCCCACTAGGCACCCAAGGCACTGCCGCCAGTGGCCCTGACGGAAGCAGCAGTTTGGCAACACAGCCTCCACCACCAAAAGTAGGTCCATTCAACTGCCGTTTTTTGTTTCTGTAATTAATAACAGGCTTTGCTTTACAAAAGTTAATCATTATGCAGTCAGCATCACACTACTGTCATATTCCTGTCACCCTGCAATAACATTTGTGTTAAAATGCCTTTAGTGAGTAGCATCGCCATAAACCATTTCAATTTATAGCCGATGCTTGGTTATTAGTCATTTAATAATGATACTTCGTTATTAGTCTTTCCTCTCTTTGGGCACTCTTGTCCCTGATACTACATGCATCATCATATCCTGTTTTATTTGCAGCGGGTCACCTTACTAGGACACATTGATCAATCTGGTAATCCTTTGCAGAGTGCTAAACAAAGCTGGGTAGTGTGCCAATTTTAAAATGTTTTTTTTTAATAGCATCTGGCTGGTGTGGTGTGTATGTATCTTTAATAGTTTGTGCACAGAGTGTTCCCTGCAGATTCTTGTTCCACTCGTGGCACAGATCCTGTTTGTCACCTTTTTTGGTTAGCAGCTTATTGACTTCACCACAATGAGTGCTCTAACAAATATGAGAACAGCAAATAAAAAATCACAGCACATGAAGCCAGTTCTATTGTGAGCTTGCCTTTCCACATACAGTGGACTTCTGCAGGATTATCAGGGCAGGTGAAGGTTATACATCCACATGCCATTGACGCCTTTTAACTAAGTCTGCAAAAAGTAGTGTTGGAAAGTATTGAGAAAAGGGATAGTTAAGATCACTGCATGATAACCCGACCTTGTGTTCTTTGTCAGACAAGGAAGCTGAAAGGAATACAGGCCTACAATCAGTGTCATTTTTCGTGATCAAGCCTATGGTAGCCTATGAATATAGGCAGCAGGTTATCAGTGCTGTAGAAGGCTGCACACACTTGCCAAGTTCTAGTATGGAATGGAAAATAGCATGTGCATCACAAAACTTTTGTTTTGAAACAATGATGCTTGTTCTTTGTGGGGTATTGCTCTTCAGCAATATCGATTGGACATCAAAAAGTGCTTCAATTGACTTCCCCAGAAGAGAATTACGCTCGTAATCCTCAGGGGTAGTACAAACATGGTAACCTTTCCTGCCCGCTGTAGCACGGGAAATTCACTGAGTTGGCAAGAACGTGGAGGTTGGTTCGCCGTGTGGGACTTCACGGTAGTGTATGTTGTTGTTGAAGCTTTGTTATCCTTGTTCAAATGGTGTGGACACTGAAATATCGCATCAATCTGCACATTTCACTACGACCGACTGGGAAACGAGGCTGACAAGAGCTTTAGAGACACAGCACCAACAGCAGTGCATATCATAAAATGAAAACTTTAAGAAGGGAAAGCAGGACAAAACTAGAACTTCTCTCAGCACTGCTGTGCAGTGATCACCAAGGATGTTATATGTAACATGTGGTCTCTGGCCACTGGATGTTTCTTTATTCTCAAAATTCATATAATTTACATTTCCGTCGTAACATATAGCAGCAGTTGAGTGATTCAGGTTTCACGCCTTATGACTATTACATTAATGCACGACAGGTGGAGCCCCTCCAATTACTCTGATGTCTTCTTGTCTACGAATGCTGTGTTCTCTTAGGAGTGATGTACTTGTTATTACAATAGCCTAATCTTTTAATCTAGCTTGATGTAATATTTTTTTTTAATGTACCCTTATAGTACTTGAATGCAGATTCTTTGAGAATTTGAGAACCAGATAAGCAAACTCATAAATGCTAGCAAAAATTGTACATATAGGAATTATATACATATAAACTGTATCAATCTTCCTGGAAATATAGGAATTATATAAATATAAATTGTATTAATTTTCCCATTCTCACTTAGATGTTTCTCATGTTCTAGTCTTATTAGCAACAACTGCATTTTGATAATGCACCTTTTGTTCCTCAGAGTTCCTCGGGGCCTGACCTTGCTGTAGCTGCAACATCTCTGACAGCCAGTCAGTCAACACCAACATTTAGTGCCTTACCCTCATTCTACGAGAAAATGGCCACTAGCATGCGGTCTTCCTGGTTTGGACCGATGTGATGCAATCCAGGCTTTTTGTGTACAATATACATTTGTAAAAATAAACAGACTGCAGCAGGTTGACATGTGTCTGTTTCTTGTCCTCACTTGTTCCACCACTTGGAGCCATTCAACTTGGCCTTTCCAAGGGGAAGGCGTATGCGGCAGTGAGCATCAACCACGAGGGTAGTATCGCAAACTCAACAACGGTCCGCACGAGAGTGGCTGAAACATCAGAGTAAGCAGCGATTGTGTTGGCCTTGCTGGACAACAGGAGGTACACAGTTTACAGCGACTCAAAATCGACTGTCAGAGCATTTGCTAAAGGCATAATATCGGAACCAGCTTTGCGGATCCTTCGGAAGAAGGAAATTGAGCCACACACACTCAATGGGTTTTCAGCTCACACGAAACGCATTGATAGAACCCTGCTGCCCAATCTTAAAGGATTACTGACATCAAATTTACTCATGCCAAGATTTTTGCGTCAGCGAGTAGCTATAGACCTCGTAGCAATGATTCGCGACCTAAAACGCAACTGAGGGATGAATAACTATCACTTTTATTGATTGATATCGCTAGTATCTAGCCCTAATCAAAACGACCAGCAATCCCGCCATTATTAGCGCTGGGAGCACCAGCAGTGGCGCTACGTCGCGGTCAGATCACGCCACAGCTGACCACTTCTCCACAGAAAAGAGTGACGTCAAGCTCAGCTGCACCACCAATATTTCGTCTGCTAGGCGGACACCTTCAGTCATGCCTTCTCAGCAGCATTGCTGTCGTCGCCGTACAAAGTGTCGACTCGGGTTGAATACGATACTATGGAACTTAGAATCTCCGCGATTTGTGATGTTGCGAATTAATTTTGCTTATATTGACCTTTTAAAGAACCGTGATTCCGAAATGGAGCAGCACTCTAGAGGTGCCCGGGAATTCACGCTTTAGCCATGTTCGCTCGTGTGTCTCAGTTAGCTATATTGGTGTGTTTTGGTGAGCAAAGCATTCAGGCATACGCAGAGGGGTCAATGCAATATAGCTATCGCGAACGAGCATCATCGGAGAAATAGAATAAGTTTCCTGCTTGCTAGGTACTTTTTTGCATCTCCAGATGGCCCCACCTATCCAGCCTCTCGCGGTTAACACGGTATTACCACTTTTACGTGGACGCAGAGTCTACAGATGAACTAAAATTCAACGAAACCTGCGTGTTACTTGTTAGTGATGATATCTGACAATACGCTGTTCCACTTTTGATAGCTTCTAGTCGTGTTTGTGTGTGACACATACGTGATATGGAAAGACATCCTCATTGTGCTTTTTCTGTGCTTCAAACTAGGTGACTGCAACTCACCTGCAATTCACAACGATTCCCTGACATGCTGACCGACAAGCACACTTTTAATCATGCTCTTTTTTTTTGCCGTTCTTCTAAAAGTGGTTTTTATCTTGATAATTTCACAAAATCATACAAACCGGTTCGAGGAAAATCAGACACGACAAGCGAGTGCGTTTCTGCGCTTCGGCACCACGATAAGAACACTCGGATTGTACACGTCATCACTACTAGGACATCGTCACTCAGGGTGGTATTTGTGGAATGTATTACACCGAACACGTAGCACTAGTGTCAATGTCGCAGGGCAGTCTATTTTTCGTTTTTTCTCTTTAGCTTTTCTATGCTGTTTGACATCGAATTTAAATAACTTCCACGCGACGGTTGCCGTTCAAATTTGGCCAAGAAGACCTATGCATACCAAGCGTTCGAATGATGGGCACATCTCGATCTTGAAATTTGATGTCAGTGCTTCTTTAATGAGTCAGCCCACACACTTGTGCGAGGACTATTAAACTGCATAGGTATCGAGGCAGTGCAGCGCTGACGTTTTGGAAACACGAGACCCTTTCACCTTGTATAACGAACTGACAAAACGTTTTTACCTGGCGTGGAGACAATACCCTCCACCACACAGAAAACTAAGCAGACCTCAGGCTGTGACACTCGAGCTCCTTCTGCGATGATATAGCTAACTTGGAACACACGCTCTGACGGTGCTCCACGTTACGCTGTGGTGAAGTCATCACGCCGTCCAAATGTGAGGATGCTATGGACCTTTTTTATGAAGAGGAGGATTTTGTTCTTTCTGGACTGTTTCATGAGAGTAGAAAAGCCAGGTCAGAGCATCGGCAGTGCATTTTTTAGGGGGTCACGCGTACTAACAACACAGCCCAGAGAGGACTATGGCGGCGCCCAGGGAGCCTTGAGTGAAAAAATATATTGCCAGCTCCAAACTCGAATAAGTTATGGGCAGCCCAATGGGCCCAAGACGCAGCGCTGAAAATGCGACACTATTCACAAATGAAGGCCTGCAGAAGAGACTATATATCATCTTTCGACGACATTTGCAGTGAAGCACACATCTACACCGCCTGTTTTTTTACTTTTTTATTTTTTTTTTTGCTGTTGCCTTTATTTTGTGTTTTGTACATAACCCGAATCAATAGTATCGCCCTAAGCGTGCGAGCGCTGGAGACAAATGCGGCGGAAGCAGAGATAAAACGAACTGGTCCTCGCATGGAGGGCGCACGCGATATCAGCCTGCCTTGTGATGCCTGCCAACCATTACTATCAGGCAGAGAGAAAATGCTCCCTTTTGTCGGGTGAAGGAGCAAGGAGACCAGGGGAGGAGGGGGGCTGCTCCAAGCATCAAGTGTGAACTTAATTTTTTGAGCTAAGGCGTGGTGCTATCTCGGAAGATACCACCGAAAGGCTCGTATGCCTTCTCGTATGCCTTCTACGTGCGGTAGAAGGCATACTCTGACTGCGCGTTGACTCCCTGGAGCAGCCGTATGTATGTATTTCCGGCGTTTCACTGCGGAGCTGCTAAAGGACCCCTGAAACCAAATTTGCGAACTCGAGATGCTTAATTGTGTTGTTTTGGAGTGCTGCATGCGGGACCACGTGTCGCATAAGTCGTCCCCTATAAATGGAGAGCGAGCGCCATGTCCGGATGAAAAAAAAAAAAAGTCACAGCTTTGTCACTAAGACTAAGCAATGAGCACGATAGCAACAAATTGGAAGGCCACGCGAAAAATGATAAGCAGATCGAAACGTGCCCCGCGTTTCTCACTCACGAATGACGCACGAAACGTAATCACAGGTACAGATGAACGCGAATAACTTATGACAAACGGTACAGAACCTGCAAAACGTGCATAGCAGCTGGATACCTAGCTGTGTCTCAAGAAGCTTTCTAGGTGGTTGCTGTGCACTTCGGGACGGTGGCAGGGATGATTGCACAAAATCAGTCTCACTGAAAAAGTGAAGCAATGAATGTGGTGGCGACAAATTGCAATGTTTATACGAAGTGAGGCTAACAGTCAACTCATTCAGATCCGATCACACGTAACTCTGCAAAACGCTGGTGAAAGAGAACACGGCTGCTCCAGGTACACTCTCGGCACCGTTTTTTCATCTTGAGACCGCAGCCCGTAGAAGCTCCCGCCTGCTGTGGGGGCACAAGGCGCGCGCTGATCGTTGCCGCGATAGGCATAAGCACCCTTTCCCCCTTGTTCGCTCGCGAGATTAGCGCGCGCGCAGACGATCGCGGCCTGAAAGGCGATGTTCGCTCCGCAGAAAGAGGCTAGCGCATCCTTCCCCGTGCATATATACGTACATATACATATACGTGAATGACGGCGGCGCCGGCGGTAAATAACCAGCTGAGACTGTCCATATAATTGCTGTTGCGATAAAATGATCATTTCAAAGGTGTGCCCTCCCCCCCTTCTGGAATTTAAAAAGGTACCTCCTCCCGCAAAAAAAAAAAAAAATATTTGGCTACGCCCCTGCCGTGTGCTGAAACTGAACTGCACCGTGATAATGAGCCCTTCGACTGATTAGAACCCTTCGATTAGAGCCCTTCGAATGATCTCACTTTTGGAAGGTGATACCGAATGTAATGTTGGGTGAATTGAAACGCCAAGGTCTCGAACGCACGTGCAGCAGGTACAGACCCAACATTACTTGAAGTGAGCATCATCATCAGCAGCAGCTCCTGTGAAGCAGAGAAGTGAGTTCTTCAATCATACCAAACTTATTGTTGCCCAATTTTGATAAAATTTGTTGGTTGTCGCGTTATCTGTTGGCCAGTAAAATAGAAAATTAAACGCTCGTAGCGATAATAATGTCTCGCGCAACGTGAAAATATGTGGAAAAAAACGTGAACAGAAAAAAAAAAACTATCTGTTTTACATTGCTGCTCCCAGATGACGCAACATTCTGCAAGTAATTTTTTGCAAACTTAGTTTTGGGTATGTGTTTGTTTTGTAACCTAGTTTCGCAACTAATATAATTGAAAAACTTTGACTGTGAGGATCTTTTATCATTTGTCTACGGTCAGCCACTACTTGCTTCACGGAGCGCGGTGGCTAATGGAGCACATACGTCCATGCGTTTGCGAAGCACTGAGCGCGGTGGTTCTGAAAACAGGTATGACAGCTTTCTGCATCCTTTGTACGTAGCGCCGGTCGAAGAAGAACAGCAGTGGCCGAGAGGAGTGACCACAACGGGAAAGAGCGATCGCGTAGAGGACTGTTGTCTGTCGAAGGAGAGGCCACTTCAGCAAAGGTGTGCAACAGGTCGCTTTTATCTTCCTCCCGGAGCTTGGCTAAAGCGCCGCGGACTCGTGTTTAGGAGAAGATGGCTCCGCGACTTCTGCTGCCGCCTTGAATCTGGATTTTGACGCGCGTTCTTCTTCGGAATAGGCGTCACCGCATTCTTCCGTACCTCGGGTCACTCGACCGTCACGTCTACGCCGCCGTGTGCTTTCGCCATGAAGTGCTGCTTCGGCGAGAAACCGAAGACCTTTCACTGCAAGGTGGTACTGCTGGACGAAACTGAGCTCATACAGGAGATACAGGTGAGTGTTTCTCGCGATCGCCCACTAGTGTTTACCCCTCTGTGTCACACATGCATGATGGTCTTGGCAGGACAGTTTCATTGCCAGAAACGTTTCACGACACCATCCGTCGCCCGCTCTAATCCTTCGCTGTAAACGCGTGTGACATGTCTCGAATGCTGTGCGTGCGCCGGACTTATAAGATCGTCCGTTCTTTTGGACGGATCACACCAATGCATGTTTTGAAATCCGTAAATGAATCTGACAGTATATAAATCTTTTTAACGTAAACCGCAAACCTGAGTGACTCAAAGAAGGCGAAACAATGTCGTGTACCGCAGCCTGATTCTAAGTGACTTTACATACGCGTCAGCTCGTAAAACAGAAGCAGCGCGGCTTTTCGAGACAAAAAAAAAAAAACGTAATAAAGGGAGTGACACGGACAATCGCTGACCTTCAACCCAAGTCCTATTACACGTGAAAGGTAGATATTTTGCGGGAAAACTACCATACGAAACTCATTAAAGCGTGATATAACTTCCGAGCAGGGCTGGGCGAAGATATTTTGAAATTGAATCTCGATATGACGCAGGATACTCGGGAAAGAAGTTTTCGAGATGCAGATACTACTGCAATTGTCGTATCCGATACTGTACCTCCCAAGTGTATCTTGAGATACTTCGATCCATTTGCGAATTTGTTGTTATATAGATATAATAATGTAGCAGCAAACGCCGATTCACACAAATGTTTTCTTCAAAATTTTGACCAAGTTTGTTTCACTTTAACTAAATGTATCATAGTTCAATCCCCAAAAGTTTTGTCTTAAATAAATTTATTGCTTAAAGTATATTGGTTTCATTCCGGAGCAAATTGTTGTATAGCTCTTGCTCCACTTTTGTGATTGATCGGTGTCGTTACCGACCAGCTACCGAGTTCTCATCTACTTACAAGAACGTCAATGAGAAGCGTCCGCAAGATGGCGCAATTACCAATCTGCGCTTAAAGTCCCCCAAGCCTTATCTGCGCTTTTACCTTGTCCATAAACTTATTACCGTTTTCGCAATACCAGATCACCAGGTGGGTAGTACAGCGGCACACTTCGTAATGAGCAGAACACTTGGTAATCACCAGAGTTCTGAGACGTAACGAGCCGCAGAATGATTCCTCTCAACCGCACTCTTTATACGCAAAAAAAAAGAAAAAAGGGTCATGGTAGAACACACAAGCAGCCAAGGTGAAGGATTCAGCTAGAGCATCTTCGAGACAGATACCGCAAGAGCTCGGTAGCAGTGTTAGCATCCCAGTGGGTCCCAGCCTTCCAGTGGATATGCGTCATGTTCTTAGCTTCGTTAGCGCCAGTGTTTGTGTCTTTAATGTTGTCCTTTCTTTGCGCTCAATTCCTTAGAGAAGTGGTCTCGAGCACGTGGCTTCAGAAGGAATAAAATGTTGATGACTTTGTTATATGGTACGTGCTGCCATTATTTACAGCCCTATTGCGATTAATAGCTTTTCCTTCGCTTAATACAGGGGCAGGACTGATCTCAAGCATTATTATTATTATTATTACTATTTTTTCGTGAGGCCACCATGCGATCAATGTGCTGAAACATTACAGCGGAACAAAATCTCCATATTTTACAACCGTTGTCCGTAGTTAATTCATTCTGGAGGGCAGTATCGATATACTTCTCGAATCCTGACGCAAAATCCGCTTCAGAAAATATCCATATATAAATTGTTTTTCACCAAATATGTGCATAATGTGGAAACACCTTACAACCGGTAAATTCGACAGTAAGGCATACGCACTGTGCACAATGCAGAAAATTTTACTCATTATAGTTCGAAAATCTTCGTAGCGCTAAAATGATGTATTTAGAGGAGAGTTCTGCATGGTATAACTATAAGTAGTCTGCGATAGAAAACATCTGCTGCGCCGGACAGACCCGGCCAAGCGGAAGATCGCTGCTGACCGGGCCTCCCGCATCATAGAAGCGCATGATTTCACGAATGTATAGAGTATAGTAGGATTGTGCGGGGACCTTCACGTACGTGCCCGAATCCTTTGGTCGAATGAAGTTTCATCCCTCCAGAAAATTCGTTCGAAAGTATTCATTGGACCCAATATACTGGTATGTCTTCGTTTATGCTGTTCAGCACGTCCGTATGTACCTACTTGGCGACACCTGGCAGGCCTTCTGGTGCGATCTCTTAACAGCAATTAGCATTACACGTGCATCAGCATGTGTGCAAACAGCCACGTGCGCGAATGCCGAATGGCTCTATCTTAGCCCGGTCGAGAAATTGGTGGTGTTTTCTTTTGGAAAAGCAGGTGTACAGCTTAACCAGCACATCTTAGCTGCGTGAAAAGGCCATCTCACCATGCGAAAACCACCAACTGTTCTGATATATTTTATCCAGAGACATATGTACCATACATATGTTTTATGGCTCGTCTGCAGACCAATTGTCCTTTTTATAGCTTGGACATATTTGTCTAAACTGCGGTTTTTCTTCGTCCTTTTAATGTGAATGATTTATTGTATTGTCTTCTTGGTTTTCAATTTACCGTAATGTGTCTGGTTCATGGCATCGTGTTGATGTTTGACATATTATGCGCTTGTTAGGCAATGGCGGTTGCTGCAGTCGAGATAGGATTATGTATGTATGTGTGTATGCACGCACTTACGCATGTATGTATGTATGTATGTATGTATGTATGTATGTATGTATGTATGTATGTATGTATGTATGTATGTATGTATGTATGTATGTATGTTCGTCAATGGCCCAGAAACATATAACCCGCTAGTAGAGTTCCGTCTCGGACCACCGCACGGGATTCACCCTTGTAGTAAAAATGTCTCGCTGCGAGTCGGACAAGTTCACATAGTGTAATGGACATGAACATTACGCGAGACGCTTCGCGATTCTGAGCGCCTCGAATCGCTCGCAAAGCTGTAGCGTCAAGGTAAACCAAATGCGTGGTACACTGGAACCAGGACGCACGCTGCATCGATTGGTGAGCGGTACAGTGCATAATGATGTCACGTTTTGCGTCAGAGTTATCCTTCACGTTTGATCAGATTGCGCGGTGCTTGATAGTACTTTAATGGTCGCTCTCCAGGAGGCGGTTGCGTTTGAACCATCCACTGTGGTCCATTTGTAAATAGGAAACATGTGCGGAAGACGCAGTGCACACCGATCAGGAACGAGGCGATGCCGTTTTGCACTGCACGCGCTCTTTCGAAAAGTCTCTGCTTCCAAAATGAATCGCGATTTCTCACTAAGAACTTCGGAAGCCACCCGATCGAAGAGCCCCGCCGCATTGGTCTAGTGGTTATAAGGTACTCACTCGGCTGCTGACCCGCTGGTCGCGGGATAGAATCCCGGCTGCGGCGTCTGCATTTCCGATGGAAGCGCAAATGTTGTAGGCCCGTGTGCTCAGATTTGGGTGCACGTTAAAGAACCCCAGGTGGTCGAAATTTCCGGTGCCCTCCTCTACGGCGTCTCTCACAATCATTTGGTGGTTTTGGGACGTTAAACCCCACATATCAATGAACCAGATCGAATGATCGAACCTCTAGCACAACAGCTCTCAAGCATAGAAACCGGGTGCGCTGACCACTACGCTCTTGCAATGACGTGTAACAAAGCTTCTTTTACGTTGTCATAAAATAGTGCCGGTCGGTAGTCGAAGCTCTTGCGAACCTTGTGAGCCAAACATTTTAGCGCATCATGAAGCCAGCACTATATAGAGTTCGCTCGATCTTCTCTCGACTAATGGGGCTATCAGCTGAATATCAGCTGTGTGATGAACTCGCGGACACAGCCATTGACTGCGTATGAGCACGTGGTGGCAGGCACCGCTTGCCCACGCCGCACATTGTATTGCTAAACAGCTAGCAACACCAGCGCACACTCGTGATCGCACTGAAGCTGAGCCGCCCGTTCACACACACACACACACAAAAAGAAGAAAACAAGAAGCAGATGAAAAGTGGGTGGGGGGATTGAAGGCCGTATAGCGCTGACGTACGTACAGGCGTAGCTTTTTGCCCCCCCCCTGGTCATTCCTATCCCCCGCCACTGCAGCGTCGAGCGAAAGTCTTGTTTCAGCGTGCCCGCCCGCGCAAAAGGAAGGGCAGCGTTTGATGCGCGCAACCAGTTCCTGTGCACCGCTCGTGCTTGACGGATTCAAAAAAAAAAAAAATACGGCAGTCGATCTGTGACGCAATAAATTCCGACAGTGAGGTCATTCGACGATTACTTCAGGTGTTGCAAGGCCCTTCAATGGCAGTGAAGCGGCAGCACTGACGAGCGAACCTCGTGGAAGTCGAGGGACTCGCCACCAGGAAGTCGGTACGCTTATTTCTGCAGCATATAAGAGGCAGCACGGCACAGTGTCGTTGGGAAACGAAAGAGGGGTCGCCACTAGTCCGATAGCAGCCGATGGCAAGATGAGTGACTAAAGAATCCGGCCGTGTCCATGAACTACAGCAGGGTGGTCAATGCTTGGAGGTGGGTGTGCGCCAGATGGGCAGCAGGGGTACCCTGTTGCCTTGGGGTGACCTCGGAGCCTTGCTGGGCCGGGCAGGCGTATAGCAGACTCTTCAACGTTGCCGCATTTTGAGCGAGCAGGCCCTTGGCATGGGGCTTGGCAGTCATCCAAAACTACGGGCGTTGGCGTGGGGTGCAAAAGGGCAAGCTGCCCGCCTCAAGACACACCAGCAGCACTATAGCCCTCATCCCATCAGTATAGAACCCCGCCCCCACTGCGATATAACTCGGGCTTGAACTCCCCATGTCAAGAACCCTTTGGAGGCGAGTCCGTTCTGAAGCCGTGGGGAAGGTCACTGCCATATAGTCTCATACAACAAGATTGTATGAAACTCTATGGGTCACTGCCTTTAATGCCCGCATTTCTCGTCCGCTGCAGCGCTTGCATTCACAGGCGGCCAGGGAGGCACGCCACTGTTGTCGCGCGCGGAGTGTCAGTCGGTGACTTCATGTATCTTTGCGGGCACTTTGGCCGAGTGGAAGTATTATTCCAGCAGTAGTTGTGAGAATCGCCCGACCGCGCACTGCGGTCTCAAATGCAGTACATGCGTTATTCTTGCGGAGGGTGAAATGTAAGCGAGGTGATTAACTTTTATCGCTCCGCTCAGAAGATCTGTTCCTGCGTCACGAGGCAACTGACACGAGTATCTCCTGCGTGTCCTCAGACATTTGTCAAAAGTTCTCTCCATTAGTTTTTCTTCAAGGATGCATGCCTGGCTGCATCATGCGCGATATACGACGTGGCAGTCAGAATGGCGGGCGCGTGTTGTGTGCGGTCGTATCTCTCCGAGGGACCCAAACGTCGGTGTAAAGTCGCCTGCGGGATTCGCTCTCTTTCACTGCCGGCCCGAATGCCCGGGAGGCGTGTTTGTGCCACACGGCGAAGCGTTACCGGTTGCTGTTCTTAATGGCTTTCCTGCAGTAACGCCGTCCCGTGTTTTCGGCCAGCTTCGCGCCGTCTGCGAGCCGACGCAGATGATGCGCAGATCACCGGTGGTGTTCGCTTCCCACGGGGCTTCATTGCGTTTCCCGAAGTCGGCGCTTCGCCGTGAGAGTTGACATGCGTGCGCGCCGATGCTTGTCACGTGCAAAATCGTTGCATACATTTCAGACAAGGCGCCTCATCGTTGAATAGTGCGAGATCGACGTAGTCTGGCTGGCTGCAACAATGTTTACGTGATTCCTTCGTCCCTTTTTAATTTGCTGGGATATATAGATGTGCATATAGATGGTAACTAACTGGATTCTCAGAGAAGGCAAGCGGGTTAGGTGGGCAAATGAGATTAAGAAGTTTGCGGGTGTAAAAATGGCAGCAGCAAGCACAGGACCAAGTTAACTGGCGGTACATGGAAGACGCTCTTGTCCTGCAGTGGACGTAGTCAGGCTGCTGCTGCTGCTGCTGATGATGATGATGATAGATGTGCATGCGTGTCGGCAGGATTTTGTCTGGGAAGATGCAAACTCGTGGGGCGTCACGGCTGCAGGTGAGAGGGAGAGCACTGCAGGTATGGAGACAAGTGTCGGTGTGACTTGGGGGGGGGGGGGAGGTCAAGTGCCTCTTTTGCACCCCCATGCCGAAGAAGAACACTCATTAGTTAGATAAATGAAGGGGCCTTCGTGCACAGGAAGAGTATAATTCCTTCCACGGCGTCCCGCATCGACAAGTTGCCGGCAGCACATCGAAGGCGTGCTTGGCGCGCGACGGCGGATCACTTGTGCCGCGATCGAGGACAACGCTTGACGACTGCGGCCGAGCGCAGTTTGCGCCCACGCTCTTTCCTTGGGAACCGACAGTTTGCAGAGAGCCGAAGCTGGCTGCCGCTTCCAAGGCCACCTGCTTGAAATTGGTCTTCACGGCTAGCCCCGGCGTATATTGCTTTTGTGCTGTTCCATCCTGGCGGCCGGAAAGACTGGGATGCCATGTACGCATTTCACGCGGGATGGATTGCCTCGCCGTTGCTCAATTTACTGCACAGACAGCAGGATAAACGTCTTGGCCGTGTGGACCAAATCAAAACACTTCAATTCCAACGCATATGTTTGAAGGTGTGTTGAATTTTTAGAAGTTCGCTGGTGGTTCGAAAATTGTTTTCCAGAGGTTTAACTTTGACATTGATTGATTGATATGGGAGTTTAACGTCCCAAAACCACTATATGATTATGAGAGAAGCCATAATGGAGGGCTCCGGAAAATTTCGACCACCTGGGACCCTCTTTAACGGGCACCCAAATTTGAGCACACGAGCCACAGCATTTTCGCCTCCATCGAAAAGGCAGCCGCCGCAGCCGGGATTTGATACCGCGACATGCGGGTAAGCAGCCGAGTACCTTACCCGCTAGACCACCGCAGGGGGGCTAACTTCGATATCTTCAAAGGTGTTGTTTCAATATAAATATGTTTAGAAAGCAGAAGGCTGCCCAGGAAGTGCAGTACGTGACTGACGACTGTTGAGGCTAATTATCGAAGTTGTATCTTTTTGGTCTCTATATATACTGTTATGTATCCCACTTTCTAAACGGTCTGTCACATTCCCCGAGTCAGGATGCGGTGCACCTCCCACCGTGTTCTTACTTGCGTGTGCTTTTTGTCGTCTTATGTTGTCTGCATCTGCTTGCATAATTTGCATAGCGACATATGCGAGTGCACGGTTGTATCTCTTCTTCAGTTTATCAACGCATAACGTGTGTGTGTGTGTGTGTGTGTTTGTGTGTGTGTTTGTGTGTGTGTGTGTGTGTGTGAAGGAAAGAAGTGTGTACTTAAGGGCTCGGTTTTTTTTCTTGTGAGACACAATATTAATGAGATCTAACAGACAATAATGCAAGGAAAGTGTAAGGGAAGTGATTAGACCTAACTGCAATGCAAATGTGAAGAAAGAAAATTGGATGAAAAGATAACTTGCCGTGGGCAGGAACCAAGCCTGCGACCTTCGAATAACGCGTCCATCGAACGCGTTATTCGAAGGTCGCAGGTTTGGTTCCTGCCCACGGCAAGTTATTTTTTCATCCACTTTTCTTTCTTCACATTTACATTACAATTAGGTATAATCACTTCCCATATATTGTGCTTGTATTATTGTCTGTTATATATATATATATATATATATACGTTCGTTGTAACGGTTCCTTCTAACCCTTTATGTGAGTTCAGGAAGAATATCATATCCCGCACCCAAAGTGCCATCTGAAAGGCTCATCTCCTTTTCTAGGAGGGTTTTTATACCAGTGCACACCCTGATACTATATTTGTTGCGTCCACTAATTTGTGCGCCAATTGTTAGCGGTCACTTCCAAACACAGAGCCGCATTTTTTCCTCTTCCTGCCTGAATTCTCAAAATAATAAAAGTGTGGCCGAGTTTGCGAACTGTAGCAAATTATGAAACTGCGGTAATTGACGCATGACCTGTTTCCTTCTTTCATATTTGTTTATGCAAATGAATAAACTCATTCAAATTGTGTTATAAAACTACACACAGACCTCGCCCACCGGTGGCCTGATGCACGCATGCGTTCGTCGAATGTCTTTGTTTCGTTTTGTTTCGTTTTGGGATATGTAGGGCGTTCGGTCGATCATGAAGGACGCGCAGTTGTATTGACGCCGGCCAAACTTTACAACGTGCGGCGAATTCGCCTCAGGCTTGTCGACGCGATGCTCGGATGGCGAAGCCGCCAGAACACACCCACTGAATCGGCCGCTGTTTTTATGTGTTGCTCCTCGATGGCAGTCCGTGTGCTCCGGGACGCATGTCATTGCTGCAGCTGGTCTGCCCACGGAGATAGCTACTGTATACATATGACAGGACGCAGAAAAAGCGAACAAACAATTTTGAACGCTTTCAGAATGGCCCTGGATTCAACTATCCACTGGCGCCGCTGAAAATTCTTCAGAGCGGCGTTTCTTTTTCGCCCGACAAGTCGTGGAAGTTGCATGCGTTCATCGTGGCACCTCGCACAAGCTGCGAGATAACGAACGACGCTGCATTGTTTCGTTCATTACAGGGGAGATTGTTGCAGGACTGGCGGCCCTTGCGTGCTTTAGGCTAAGTATGCGCAGGTCCTCTCTGCCCGAACATTTCGGGCTCCGAGAAGCGTGACGGTGCGTGCGTGACCCCCCCGGCGTGACCCCTACGTCGCCGGGGTCACCGCCCCTCCCTTCAAGGTCGCCCCGCAGTAATTTTGGGGCACCTGACACCCGAACCTTACCGCGCTTCACCTTCAGCCGACTGACGTAACGAAGAGGAGGATCCCTTCCTTTCTGGGCTGTTGCACGGGAGTATACAAAAGCTGACGTCACAGCTTTGGTCCTGCATTTCTTGGGGGGTCACGCATGTTAACAACAGCCCACAGGGGGACTCACGGTGGTGCCCAGAGAGCCTTCGGCAAAAGAGGGCCTCTCAGAGGAGCTTCGTTTCGAATGCGGCGAGGATATATTAAGGCTAAATCCTTACATGTCCATCAGACGGGAAAAGTGCTCGTGGTCGTCGTAATCGTCGGTGTCAACACGAATGGCGCTGGAAATCGGATGACGTCATACGAGATTCTGAGATGAGTTGTGCAGTTGTTGTGACGTCACAACGACGTATGACGGCGCAATCACATGACATCATCGATTAATCGAAGGGCGATAGCGCACAAAAGGAGCATTGCAGTGAACGCAATCTCGTGACGTAGGTGGTTGTTGGTTGTTTACGTTCAAACCACGTTGACGTCGTTGCTCTAAATATAAGCCGATGCTCTCGTTTGGGAAGCAACGCTTTACACCGATTCGCAAACACATGCGACTCTTCGAAGATGGGTCTCTGCTGCCCAGAAATCCCGGAATGTCGTTGCCGCTTGCTTCATACAGCACCTCGTGAACAACATGTGTGGAGCGGTAACGTAGCGAAAAGTCTTTTTGAGGAGAGGCGGGAGGAGTTGAACATTACTTTATGTATGATCTTGCCCGCGTTTGTATGTTTGCATGTATATATACTTATGCAATATCGAAAAAGTTCGGGAGAAGGGGGCTTCAAACCCTCGACCTCTCTTCTTCCCGTCTACGTCCTTCAGAGCGGAGCAAAAGGAGGGAGCCCGATCGAGAAACTAGCAGAAATGGTTGTTTTATCCCATCTTTCGTCCCCCGTAACTTGATTATTACACCGTATATTCGCCCAGTTCTAGCGGCAGCATGCTCACATCGTACGAGCGCGCAGTTATCTCTTAGTCGCAAGTTTTAGGCCGCGGCGTTGTTCGGCGGCCTTTCAACTGTTGTTGGCCACTTCAATCTTCTGTTTCCCGAAGCGCTTTTTTTTTTCTTCTCCCGAAGCACTCGTCCGGGGCGCGTATCTCGGGACGGTTAGGTGTAGCGCTGCTACAGGACGCATCTTCGATTCGGCGCCGCGCCGGCCTCGTTTCGTCGGGGACGAAATGCAAAAAAACGCTTAGTGGGCCTAGATTAAATTGGCATTACAAAAGCACGCGGGAAGTCGCAATTAAACCGGACTGACCCACTACGACTTAGTTGTAACTACAGGGACGCCTCTGTGGTACGTTCCAATTTCGTACGACTACCCGATATCGCTATCGAGCGAACCTTCGCGGCGCTTTTTATTTTTTTTTTCGAATTCGGATTGTATGTTTTCCTCAACAGTAAGTTTACAACGACTTTAAAAAAATATTAATACTTAGATGTACAAATTTTAATTTACCTGGCATGAAGAGCCTGCTGCTTAAGACACAAGCCGACGCTCTCGTTTGAGAAGCAACACATAACAACCATTCGCAGGCACATGTGCGACCCTCCGAAAATGGGCCTCTGCTGCCCGGAAATCCGGCATGTCGTTGCAGCCCGCTTCATTGCAGCCGCTCTTCCCCGCGGCGCTGTTTGTCGACAATGGGGGGCGCCCCGAGAAAAAGAACTAAAAACGGTCTGGCACGGAGGCCAACAACCGGGTCACGTTGCGCATCGGCGGCGGAATTTCCGAAAGAGAAGAGCCGCAGAAAGTGCGCGCGGAGAGAAAGAGAGCAGTTTCTGAGAAGCCCGTAATTACGCTCCCTGCGAGGAAAGAGCGCACCTTTCGCGCGCCACCTCCGACACTTCCTGCGAGCCGGGGAAATCTGCACAGGTGGCACCGAAAAGTGGTTCGGAGCCCCTTTCACACGCGTGCCTTTGACTGGTCTATCCCAATGGTCTTTCCATTATACCGCATCGCTCGCGAGTTCACATTCCGTGTTATTCCTCCGCACTTGTTATATCACTTCACTTAACTTGCTGTGTCAGGAGAGGAGGGGGGTGGGGGAGCCGCCGCTGCGTTTCCCGTATTCCTTATAGTAGTACCCGCGCGCAGGAATGCCTGACAAAGTATAAAGGGGGAACGACCGCTGTTCTTTGATGCTGATGTTCGACCTCGTTGGTGTGACGCAATAGCTGTAAAGCGCTTGAAGGACGGTGTTAACCCTGTCTGTCGCCCAAGCGCTTGTTGTTGCGCTGTTATCGGAACGTTTTAGGTTCCTTTTATACCGACAGTAAGTTGCCTTTGAGGTGGTAGCGTTTAACAGATCGTTTTGCGGATAATCCGATGTCGGTGTCGGAGGCGACGTCGGCATCTTTGATTATGAGCGAAAATTTGAGGTTGAGGCAAATAAATATGAGTTGGAGAGTGTGCGTTTATTAGTTCGTGTGTGGGGGGGGGGGTACTTAAGGTTACCTCAAATTTTTCGGTCCACTTTGATACCGTTTTTCATCGCAGGCATACCCGGCGGTGGGGTTCTGTTCCCACCTTCCTCATCGTATTTTTTTTCTTTATACCAAGCGGTGGGGGTCTGCTCCCAGCTCCCTCATCGTATTTTTTTCTTTAGTTTTTCATGCGTATGTAGTTACACGCACTCCATAAAAGGGTGTTTAGATTGAACAAAATGTCACCCAATGCTGCCATCTGAAATAATGCATTCCCCGTATCTCATATATGGTTGATATCTGCTGGGGATTCGACTTAGGTTTCGAGAAACGTATCGGCACCGATCTGCAGGACGACTCAATTCCGTGTTTTTGTTCTGAGGTGACGTTTCAACTCATAGTGCCCGTAGAGGGTGCCTCAGGAAAAAATAAAATGCTTGAGATAAGCCCCGTCTTCGTGCAAAACGTTATTATTTGCAATAGGCGAAAAAATAGTGCGAATACCATTTAGCAAAGACACAAAAGTCTATTCCTTTGGAACCGCCGTTCGCAGGCCGCATGCGGCTCGCGTGTTTGGGAAATTCTTGATTGATATGTGGGGTTTAATGTACAAAAACTACCATATGATTATGAGAGACCCCGTAGGGGAGGGCTCCGGAACTTTCGACCACCTGGGGTTCTTTGACGTGCACCCAAATCTGAGCGTACAGGCCTACAGCATTTTCGCCTCTATCGAAAATGTAGCCGCCGCAGCCGGGATTCGAGCCCGCGACCTGCGGTTCAGCAGCCGAGTACCCTAGCCGCTAGACCACCGCAGCGTGGCTCTGTGGTAGACTATAGATTTTCTTGCCACGCGGAAGGCTTGGATTTGATTCTCACAGGAACCGAATATATCATTTGTTTTATTTGCATCATCCTAGATTTTTCGCTAACAGACAACGCTGAGTTTTCGCCCGCAACCAACGACGCCGACACCGAAATTCCTGCGAGACGAGCCCTTTCAGTCTATATCGCGTTAAAATCAAACAGTACGTGCAAACTTACGGCGTATGCCAACAAACCGTGCGGTTGTGCAAGTGCGGCATGCGCCCAATCGACGACAGAGTTGCGGCTGACCGCACCCTTGCGGCATTTCGGTCGAGATGGAGTGGCACGTTCCAGTATATTAACGAGGCTCGTTCGTGACTGAGCTTTCATTGTTCGCGGTGGTGGCGCGAAGGCCGAGTTTTATGCGAAAGGCGCGATAAGAACAACACGTCGGTAGCTTCTGTGTCATGGTCAGCCTCGGTAAGTTGTTCCCGCCTCTTATACGGTACGCTTGTTTTGTTAGGACCTCTCGTTCAACGTTATACCGTGCCTGCTTCAGTATGGCTCTGACGCAGATATCCACTTAACGTTCAGACATCCATCGCGCGGTGGCATTGATGTATGCTGCGCTGAGCTCCCAAGGATTAACCAAGTCACGGTTCCGACACTGACCGTATGTGTGGGTCTGGGCGAAATGTATAATTAGGCGCTTTAAGAAGGTGCTGGCATGAATAATCAATATTTTCAGACTGTTGCTCTAAATAAAAGCACTAGTGTTGATCGAGAACCCTGGAAAGAACATTGCTGTGCCTGGGGATGCATCAAATATGTTTGTAATACCGCTATAGTTTAGAAAAAAAAAAAACTTTCGGTTTCTGTATCGAGGAAGCGGCTTGATGTCGTCTTCTAAGGGGGAGTGAACATCGTCTCCGGATCAAAATAAATTAATTTGCCTGCCTGACTGTCTGTCTCAGTAACGCATCATAACAGTCTATTGTCACGGGGAGACACTATATAGAACTCGAGTGTGGCACTAGATCTGTCATCTGCAGGTCGTCGTGCCCGTAAACAACTATGAGAGCTAGAATTGTCGTCCAGTGACCCCGATAGTGATTTCTGCGATTTTGGCTGCGCACAGGACGCACAGTTCGCAAACTTAGTGGAACTGTGTTGCAGTGCAGTGAGGCTGCAGCTTCCACATGCTCAGCTCCTGAAGCTTTAAAACCAATGTAAAGCATTTCATACGCGTTGTCTGAAGGTTTTCGAAGGGCGTTAACACTACGCATACCAAGGGAACATAAAATGTCCCTTTTGCGGTATCTCAAAATTGTATCCGTAATCAAATATTTTGCGCATGGCTGGGATTAAGTTACGGGGGGAGGGGCTGCTATCTCCCTACCCCCAGTCTCTTAAGAAGGTGGGCGCGAGGTCTGCCTCACCCATACTTGCGCCAGACTCGGATTGTATGCAACTGACCACGCGCAATTAGGTATTCGTAAATAGCTATTGGTGAAAGTGATTAATACTATTATATGTTTTCACTGAGTCGAATTATACGTATTGACTGCCGAGACAGCGCATCTTGATTTTGGCGACAACTGTGTACGTATATAACCGCAGCCAACAAGAGTTAAAGGCGCTTTCTTCCCCGTCTGCGTCGCAAGATGGGGCCGAACGCGACACTTTACGTATCCACGCGAAAGTATGCAACTCAGCGTTGGCAGCTGAACAAAATGGCGCGGCAAAACCACCAGAGTGTTGTTATAGTGCCTAAAACATACTATTCTAGGCGCTATAGTGTTATCGCGCATCGCCACATAGGCGCGCAACTGGGCGGCTGAGCCGCCGCCGGTCCAGGCGGAGTGGCGCTCCTCGCGCCGGACCAGTATGTGCCTCCGAGCTTTAGGTGACCCCTTTCTCGCGCTCTCCGATCATCTGCTCGGCGATAGGAAAGCCGTGGTTCAAGTGCAACGCCGATGACCGCGATGTCGCCGTGCTGCTTGAAGAACACCTGTGCTGCACGACTTGTCTCCACCACCGCGGTCGGCAGCGTGGTTGCTGTGAAAGGGCGCCTCGTGCATCAAAACTGTTGTTCGTTTAACGCTCTGAGGGGCTCGCGTGTAGGGTCCTGGACGGAGGCCTTTCGGCTGGGAGAGCGGCCGGAGTGTATTTCTCGACATGTCACGCTTACAGGCTGGCTGTCGAAGACGCGCTCTTGTAAAGGGAGCAGGATACGTTCGGGATGGCTTATTTGGGTCGACGGTGGCTGCCTCGGTCGATGTCAGGCGGCCTCGAATTGGATATCGAAACAACTCAGGCTCGCACGCGCGCGCGCTTGTGTGCATGTGTATGTGTAGGTACGTGTGTGTGTGTGTTCAATAAAGTGAAATGCTGGGCCAGTTGGTACAAGGTAATGTGGAAATATATGAGCGCACAAGGTAGAAGGAAGGAAGCACTTGACAGGAAAGACGCTCAACTTACAACTGAACTTTTACTAGAAAACATTCATTGCACGAGAACGCAGAAACGTGCAGGCGCAACCAACTGTCATTTCAAGGTACTATTCCCCCCCCCCCCCCAAAAAAAAAAGAAGGTATGTTTATCTACTTCAGCAGTTTGACAGCATGAGGATTCTGGGCAAATTTTTAACTCAGATTGACCAGAGAAATCATGGAAGCAGAACAGATTAGGGCGACCGCAAGCACGTGTATTACCCCCGTATTCTAGAACGTCCCTTCACTCAACGATCAACCTTCACTTGAGAAAGCCGATGGAAGCGCTGTCTCTAGACACGGCAAGCCAATGCATATCAGCGATAATCTGCTGCGATTCTTGAGTAGCGCAGCGTCATTTTTCAGCCGAGCAGCGGCGCAGTGCTCAACTCTGTCAAGTGAAGGGTGAAAGTCGAGTCGAGGAGCGTTTCTGAATACGGGGGTAAGTGTTCCTTCTGTAGCACTAAGTGAAAAGGACGTGTCTTTTTTGAGCTGTTGAAGTAGATAAACATGCCTTTTTTTTTCTCTTGGGGGGGGGGGGGGCACATTGAAGCGATAGTTAGTTGCGCCCGCGCGTTTCTGTGTTCTCGTGCAATGAATGTTTTCTAGTTGAGCGGCTTTCCTGTCAAGTGCTTCCTTCTACCTTGTGCGCTCATATATTTCCACATTATTGTGTGTGTGTTTGTGCGTGTGTTTACAAGATACTGTAAGCCCAAGCGAAGGTGTTCCGGCAGGAGGGAGGAGGGAATATCACAAATTTAACCCAAGCACTGGTAAAAACATACAAATTCATCGCACGTTATGCAAAAAAAAAAAACGCGCGCACACAATCGTTTTGCGTGGTGCACCAATGAGGACATCATTCTGTTTTTGCTGCTGTACTACTGGTAAAATTTACTCTATATATAATTGATAACTTGTGTTTAATGCCTATATACCGAGTGCAAACTTTTTTTCTTTTTTGAGAACCTCAGCCGTTGCAGAACGCATTGATGGCAAACACCGAATAAAAAGCCCCAGTAGAAATTTGCAATTACCGGTATCTCAGCTAGGGTGTATGCCATCCGAGTGAGAACGACAGGCCGCTGCGGCTTCATGGAGCATCCAGCATATCTGCACGATTGTGCGTTCTACAACAGTGTCCGCGCACTTTGTTTTGGCGTTGGAAGTTGGAGGAGGTGGGGGGGGGGGGATGCTGCTGTACATATTTCCGAGTCTGGAAGGTGTGTACTTGCGAAACCTTTTCACGCGTCACCGATGAATCACTGTGTGGGCCTTATTGGACGCCGTCAAAACCTGCGACATCATGGCGAGTTGATGCGGATACTTCAAAGAGGCGTCGCTATATACCTGCATCGTCTTCTCGCAACAAGAGCTGGGCGTTTGGTTTTATCAATTATAGCGAACTGTCGAGTTCACTATGGTTTTGACTTTATAGTGCACCATATAGATATGTGAAATTATAATTTGCGAATACGAAAAAAAAAAAGAAGTTTCTGTTTATCGTGCTTTTAAGTAAAAAAGATGCGATGGAATGACCCCTTGTACGGTACGTGACGCGCAAGCTTCGCGTCCTTTCTCCGCCAGACAGTCGCAGCGCTTTGCGAAACAAAAAGGGTCAGCGCTTTGCGAAGTGAGGGAAAAAAAAAAAAAAAACGACGAGAAAGCGAGCTGCAGCAGGAGCGCGCCGTGACACGGACACTGGCGCGGCGGACAATGGCGCGAGGGTTTCTTTATTGCTCTCTAAAGAGGCTTTTTGTCCCGGTCGGCGGCGTGGTGCGTCGTCCGCGGATTTTCTACGGCGTCGGTTGTGCCGTCCTCTCGTGGCACAAAGGCGGCGTGTTTGTTTCGGCGAGCGCCTCTGTGTAGGACGCCGTTGGACGCGTCGCTTTCTTTCAGATCGGCCGACCCTTCGCTCATCGGTATGTAGGGACAACTGCGTGGCTGGTTTCTTTCCGAAGATGCACCGCAGGGTACAGACGATGCTTTTCTCAAATGGACGAGTGTTTAAATCGCTAACAATTGTTGCGGCTTTCTCAGCTCAGAGGCCCCGTTGCGAATTTCCGGTGATCCGGGCGTGGCATTTACGAATTCGTACTCTCGTCTCCTTGGAATGGCGAGCACTTCGGCATGCAACATCTGCGCCTGCGAGGAAACGCTTGAGCACATTCTATGTCATTGCCCAGCATACCAGACCGAACGAAGTATTATGGAAGCCAAGCTCTGTCAGCTGGATTCACGGCCGCTTACAGAAGAGAAGATCCTGGGACCTTAGCCGACGGCTTCCCATACGCGCAAAGCCACGAAAGCCCTCTTGTACTTTTTAAAGACCACCAAACTTCACGACCGCTTGTGAAAGAACTGTGCGAGGCCGTGCTGTCTAGTCTCGAGCTGACTATTTATGCTTCTCTTTTTTACTCCTCTTCTTTTCTGTCTCTTTCAGTTCTATTATTCTCCTTTTCCCCCACCCCAAGTGTAGGGTAGCCAACCGAGCCAAGCTTGGTTAACCTCCCTGCCTTTCCTATCTATTTATATATATCTCTCTCTCTCTTCCGGTGATCCAGTGAAGTTTGCGAGACGCCTTCTGTAGAGTGTTTTCCATAATAACTAATAAATTTCATAATAACTTCTAATTGTTTTCGGAGTTGGGAAGTTAGAAAGACTGTCCCGCTGACATAGTACTGCAGAAGACGAGTCTCACCAACAGCATAAAGTCTCGAAGGAAGGCTTACTTAAAGATTTTTCTTATGCATTGCTCGGCTACCGTGTCGTCCAAATTGCCATTATATGGTTACGGAACAGGTGGAATTTCCGGAACTTTTTCTGAACACTGTGGTATCGTTTATCAAACATTTGCTGAGTTTCGTAGCGTGTTTGCTTGTCAGCGTTTGAGTGTGTTCAATAAATGCTCGTGAAAAGAGTTGACGGTCAATCGTGATGAATGTAACAGCGCAACAGACGAGGACTGGCGAAGTTAACACACACAGCGTTGTGTTTGTGATGCCAAAGGTGACATATCCCACCGCGGTGCATGGTCTAGTAGCTACGGCTGACCCGCAGGTCGTGGGATCGAATGCCGGCCGCATTTCCCATGGAGGTTAAAATACTCGTGGCCCGTGCGTCTAGATTTAGGTGCACGTTAACGAACCCCAGGTGGTCGAAATTTCCGAAGCCCTCCACTACATACGGCGTCTCTCATATATTCATATGGTGCTTTTGCGACGTTAAACCCAAATAATTATCATTTTTGTACCTCACGCAGCGTATTTAAAGTCAGTGTTTTTGTTGAAGCTACGACATGCGGTGGTGATCACAACGAATAAGCCATCTCTCAATTGGTTGGCAGCTTTTAACCACTCATTTGTCCTCAAGCAATCCACATAGTATACGACGCCTATAGTTTCCTAATAATACTTTAGTGAGAACTCTGGCGCTAGTGTCTATGGAAGCTGAAACGCATGGCGCTTCAGCCAACATGGGAATGATAGGTAGTATACGGATTTGTCTAAGCTTCGTTCTTTTGACTTCGTTTGGCCTCATGTAATCTGGAGCCGCTTTGTCGCAAGGCGTAGTTCAGCGCTATGATCACCAGTTCCACTGCACCGCCTTGACCTCATTAGGCTCAGCTATTCAAATCGGCTCGCGGAGTTCACAATGTTTCGTTCTTTTATCTGAAGCAACCAACCGCCAAAGCACAACAATAGTAAACAAAGCCACAAGTGCGTCCGAAACTAGCAAGTAGGAGGAGCCGGCAAATCCGTGTACTACCCATCATTTCCATGCATGGGGGCTGAATGATGCATGACAGCGCCAGAGTTCTGAGTAAAATTGGGAATCTCTTTGCCTTCCTCCATGACGACCGTGGATAAGGTATTACTTTTCCGAAGCCTTAACAAGAACCGGCGTGGCTCGTCGGTGGAATGCTTATTGAAAGCCACACAGCGTAGTTGTGTTATATCGAACCCTGATCTCTCAATCTGCAACTTTGCCACCGGAGATTTCTTTAAGCCGTCCGAGCATACGCTGAGGCACTTAATTTGTGGCATTCGGCTCGAAGCTTTCGTTCATTCACCAGCTATGCCATAAACATTCAAGACGAGCTAAAATGGTGTATTCGTGAAGAAGAAGGCAAGTGGGCGCCACCTAGTGGGAACAAACAGCTGCGCGGGGATCGCGCCTCAAGATCAGAGGAGGGGCCGGCAAAGGTATGCGTGTTTGCCGAGCTGACCTCAGGGTCGCTTCTTGGAACGTTTTACGGGCCGTGCTGAAGCGCGTGCACTGCTGAGGCATCTCCCACTTGCTTCATCCGAGGGGGCGCTCATGATGGGCTCACGTGGAAAGCACACACGTGCCAACATCCAACATGACCGCCGCGCGTGTCATGGAGCCATTATTATCGCCCTGATGCACGAAGGTTATCGGAGCAGCCGATCGGTCGTCGTGACCTGTTCCTCGGTGACCACTTCTTGCTAGCCCTTTTGTTTTCGTCGCGTTACACGTTTTTCTCTTGTTTGTTTGTTGCACAGCTTAGCGTGCTGCGCTCGCCAGTAATTTGCGACCTCTCTTCGCTCTCGTTAGTCCGACCAATGATACACGCCTCGATTTTTCGAGAGCGCACGACTAATGTCCGCACGACTTCCTTTGGAAGACGCGGTTGACGGGCCGTTTTTGATGACCTTTGTTTGAGGCCGTCTATTCTGGGACGACGCGAGTGGACCGGTCACGATCCGCTCTGCATCGCCCCGTGAGCGATATACGACGCGTTCTGCTCGTCGGGCATGCAACTCTGCAAGATGACATCGCGTCCACATATGGGACACGCAACGCGTGCACTAAGTGTTTTGGACGAATTTTAGCCAGGCTATACTGAAGGCATGAACCCAAGACGTCCTAGTTGTGGGGCTGATAATTCCGCACTCGCTCACAGGCTCTAGCAGTGCCCAGCGTTACGTACAGCAACGTTCACCACAAAACAGGACTGTTGAAAGCTCCGGGCTCGGAGCCCAGCTCCCGGCAGTCCAGGAGGCTTGCGAACTGGCGGAGGGCCATGGTCTTTCGGTACCGCCGTGGGCGCGGCCAGCAACTGCGGCAGACCCCCCTTTTGCGGGTGTCTGATCGGGTTCTCCAGGACCAAATAAAGTTTATTTCACATTCACTATATCCCGGCTAAGTGTTGCCATACATACAGAGCGTTGTTTGGGAGCACTTGAACGCTTAAATATCACCGAGCCCCATAGCTACTCATTTTAATCCGGCATTCAACTTAGTGATATCGCCGTATAACTCGCGAAATACCAGAGTTAAGGGAGAAGCACGGACTGCTGGGCGAGTTGGTAACTCATCTTAACACCGTGTTAAGATAAGTTCAGTGAGCCCTTTCTAAAAGACCTTCTGTGCCGGGGTGCATCGCAATACCTGCCACTCGATGCATCTCAGCATGCAGGTTCTTTGACAAACAAGTAGATGTTCCATCTCTACGTGTAAACTGTGTGCAGATTATTGTGCGCAACGCCGATTAGTGTGCCAGCATGCGCGCATCCACGTGAAAGTAGCAATACGCTCTGCGCAAATTTGATTTCTTAAATCCACCTGCAACTAGATATACTTCTTTGGAAGCACGTTTCACTTTTATGTTAAAAACTGAGAAATGTGCATCGTGGGTTCCTCTGTATGTGGATTTAAATGTGACGCACTTCCGTTTCAGAACACTTCTCGAGGCCAGGATCTTCTGGATGTGGTCTACAAGCACCTGAACCTGCTGGAAACAGCGTACTTTGGTCTTCGCTTCGTCGACACCCTGGCGCAGACGGTGAGTGAAACAAGTTTATTCACTGCTATACGGGTCGGTCAAGGTGGTCAAAAGCAAAGGGTGCCAAATACGTTATCCTAATGTGAGAAGCTTTTGAAGTGCACTCTTAAAAAGATTACACCATAACCCACTAATGGGAACTATTGAGTACATGCGAAGCAGCGCAGGGGTCGACTTAAGGTTCCGTTCATCACGAGTAGTATCTTGCCCGATGTTAAATCGTCCTTGCAAGTGGAGTACGTACTTTCTATTGCTGTTACTTGTCCCGAACGAACTCTTGTTGGAGCGCGCCGCGCGGGTTCATCACCAAGCCTCGCGGGAGCACGTGGGTTCATCACGCGTCTGCATAATCTCGTTCCCCGACGCCATAACGTGCTTGCTGGGAAAGTGTAAGCGGGAGAGGCCAAAGCGTCTTACCCATCCTTTTACACGGGCCGGAACGCGCTAGCGCGTGAACGCGTTCTGGCAGTGCTAGGGCGGGCTGTTGCGCATGCGCACGGAGGGTAATCACGCCGCACACCATGCACTGGACTCCGCCATAAGCTGCTTCGCATCTTAAAAAGGCACTATAGTACTTCCTATCTTTGTGGTAGTAATGGTTCGTAACATATGTTACAACCCTGCTAGTAAGCGTAGTTATTAACGGCGAAGGTGGTAGCAGTTATTACCTTTGTCGTTACTAAGACCATTTAGGAACTGTTACGACTCTAGCCGTTACTAACCATAGGTAGTAACTTATAAAGGTTTTAAGAAAATAAGATTTCGGCAGATCCCACGCACCTTGAGAATCGATGTCATGTGATGCATGCGGAGGGAAGGTGACTGTGTTGTTAATTTTTTTTTATTGAGCGGAACATTAAGAAATGGCGCTAAATGTATGTGCAAATGTTGTATGTACGTATGTATGTTAAACATTGCATGTTTACTGTAGAGTAATGATGTCAACAGCAACATGGGTATTAGCTACACCAGATGTGGTAAGCTGGTATGTAACGCTTGTGCTAGCGAGGATGGCGGCCCTGGACGCTGCTAGTAAAATCAGCTTCAGTGGATGGAGCTTAACTACGATTGTCGTTAACCCGACGTGACGGCTGTATGATAGGAGTACGTATGTACTCTGCGTAAGAGTGGATATCCATCACTGGAATCACAAATGATATTTCGCGAACATTGCGGTCTACTTGACCGAGACCTGTCCTGGCTCTGTGGTAGAATACTTAACTGCCACGCACAATGCTGGGGTATGATTCCTGCTGGTACCGTGATATTTATTCTATGCGTTCGGTGGATCAACGCTGCCGATGCCAGCTTTTAGGGGCGAAGCTTTTTAGGGCCGACCTAGTTGGCCTTCATCACGCCCCACAAAACCCAAACCGAAACTAAACACCTGATCAACAAAAAACAAAAACATATGTGTAAATGACCGACTTTGTGTTTATATTAATCAACTACACTACAGCGTAATAGATGATCACCTGCGCCGTCCGTCTGTTTATCCGTCCATGAATCTGTCCGCACGCGCGTCTGTCCATCCATCTGTTCGTACGTTGGTCCCTGCGTCCGTCCGTCCACCTGTCCGTCCTTTATACTAGTCGGCGACTTCAACGTAGATTGTTTTGAAGTGAGAGCGCACCACTTAGACGCGGACAGAATGACAGGGACAAGCGCTTACTATACCAACTGAAAATTCATTCGGAAAACTATGAAACTATATGTCTTTCTGTCCGCGTCTGAGTAGCGCGCTTTCATTTCAAAACAATCATGTATCACCAACTCGCCCAATCAACCACATTAACGAATTCAAACGTAGATATTATAGAGCTTGGGACCAGTGCTTCGCCCACTCGTCGTCATGCACTTCGTGGAGATGCGCTGATTTTTTTTTGACGCTCTCGAATTGAAATTACGAGTGTCTATACGCGTCGAACCTTGATTGATATGAACTGTCAATCACATTCAGTGCATTGCTCTTAAATCGAAGCGCTGGCTCTGAAGACGTTGTTTCAATCCTCGCTCAGCGCAGGAAATATCGATAGTTTTGAGGCTGATGCTTACGAGCTACAAGTGCGTTCTTCGATAGGCGTTCACATTCTCATGCTGAGTATCCTCCTCTCTCTTTTTCAGCACTGGCTCGACCCCAACAAGAAGATCCACAGACAAGTCAAAGGTGCGTGTCACAAAGCATATGGCAAGCAACGTGAAAGCCAAGCTATATGTTCCGTGTTGATTGCTTCTGCATGATGCACAATTTTGCTTTGGGACACAAAATCAGCCGCCTATGAGTCAGGATCCTATAGCGATTCCTTCTATAAAGCAAAACAGCAGACACTTCACCTCACAGCGAAAGTCTGTAGGATGCCCTCAAAGCACGAACGTCATCAGAATGGTTCTTCTGTATAATAAGCAGAATGCACGGAAAGCTTACTACTTGTACTTCCAGTACCGTAACTATATATGGCATCGTGGAGAGTCTCATTCATTTACAAATAATGTGAAGTGGATCCCGGGAAAATGTTAGGTGGTCTGAGGTCATGAAACGAAACAAACTGAGGGCTTAATATCCGCAGAAAAACAGAAGAGCAGTAACTTAAGTTCATCTTATGGTATATTATTTTTGGTAAACGTGCATGTATTTTCGCATAAATCGATTTTGTGGTATACAACTGCTTCGGCTTATAGAGAAAAATATTTGCGTTTGCGAATGCTTTCTTGGTAACTTCTCCAAAAAGGTTTTTATTTTGTTATGAAGCGAGGCTTTAGTTGTTCCAAGCTGCGCTGCGCTAATGTTTTTAATTGACCATATATCACTGCACTTGCCCACTTCAACAACGCACCAACGCTTCGCAGTCTAGCAGCGGCGGTTGACAGCGAAATATAAACTTAAAAAGATAACCATAAACCTGTAAAATGTAGTGTAAAATCTTAGACTTGTTCTCGGTGGGCGTGCCGCTTTGGTGATTTGTACTAGAATTGCGTAAGCCGTAATTGTCGCTGTGGCAGCGGCGATGACTTCAATGTCTTTCGTTTTTCCGTTGAAAGGACCATCGTGGCTGCCCGAGTGGTTGATTCAACCGTGGGCTGTAAAATATTTAGCAGTATCGTATAGACGTCTGCTCGTGCTGCCAAAATCGGTCGCTACAGAATGCATCAGTGCTATATGCCACCGCTGTGCGTTCAAGATCATCAGGAGCTCACGGATCATCAGTTGTACGGTCACATAGACCAACCCCGAGAATCTTGATTCTCATTTCACTTCATTCTTCGCTATCACAGCCACCTTTTCTGTCGGCGGAAATGTCTGTGATGCGTAACCAGCTAGCAGTGGTGGCAAACCTGCGCCATTTGCGCCAACCTGCGCTAACTGGAAATTGCTGCGCCATATATACTGCTCCAAAATGGTCTTTTTGTCTAATTTGTGCCATTGCCTCGCCGCAAGGTGGTTTCAGAACCGAAATTAATTAATGTACAGTGCTCAACGCGGCTGTCTATAACGACGGAGCGTCGTGTGCGAAACAGCACGGGCGACATCTGCAGTCGCATATACGCCACATCTGAGCATGCGCGGCGCCAGTGATGTGCCTGCCTCGCAATTGTGGCCCCTGTTAATCGCTCGGGTGCAACAACCGCTGTGGCCGTCGGAAGCGCTCTGAGTGATTTCGCGAAAAAAAAAAAGAAAGAAAGACGAGGTAAAACCGTTGTCACTGTGATGCGATATCACGAAGTGAGAATATTTCTTTTTTGTTGTTGTTTTATTTCGATTTTTTTAATATTGACAGCGCTTCGAAGGCCAAAGTAGCCATCGCGGCCGCGGAGATAAAGACGGGTGGAAACTGCAGAACAGGCACATCATTGGCGCCGCGCATGCTCAGATGTGGCGTATTATCGACTGCAGATGTCGCTCGTGCTGTTCCGCGCGCGACTCTCCGTTGTTATAGACAGCCAAGTACACAGCAACGTTACTAGATTCTCAGAAGAATCTAGTAACGTTGGTACTCAGTACACATCGTGAGCGGATGTTACGTGATGGTCGCCATCTCGTTCATTTGCGCTGCTGCATTTGCGTACAGTTGCGCTGTTGTGGAAGCGCGGAATCGGCCGATCAATTATTGGGACATTCGCGTGATTGGGGAGGTGCCTTTCCTGGTAACCATTGGGCAAAGAACGAGGGCGACGTGATGACCACCGAAAATCGCGCCAGTATATTATCGCCGTCAGAAAGCCTACGTGTGTAGCGTAGCACCGTTTGAGACCTACTGCACGTATTTAATAGCCGGCTACTGCCTGAGCACGCAGGCGCACCGATCGCTGCTGCCTCGATCGTTGTACGAGATCGTGTTCAGCGTGCATCGCTTTGCAGAAGCCCCGCCGCGGTGGTCTAGTGGCCAAGGTACTCGGCTGCTGACCCGCAGGTCGCGGGATTGAATCCTGGCTGCGGCGGCTGCATTTCCGATGGAGGCGGAAATGTTGTAGGCCCGTGTGCTCAGATTTGGGTGCACGTTAAAGAACCCCAGGTGGTCGAAATTTCCGGAGCCCTCCACTACGGCGTCTCTCATAATCATATGGTGGTTTTGGGACGTTAAACCCCACATATCAATCAAATCGCTTTGCAGAAACGAAGGCAGCTCGCTGTTGCGTATTTGGTGGTTGGGGATCGCGGGCACCGTGACGACAAGCGTAGCGCTGTTATATATAGCCATATTGCACATAGCCATATTGTTATATATAGCCGTATTGTTATATATAGCCATATTTCATAAGGCGACAACCCAAACGCGCCTCCGTCGGCTGCCAGGACCAACGTTACCATAGTAACGTTGGTCAGGACCGCTATAGCATCGCTCGCAGAAAGCTCGCGTTAACGCAATCGCCTTCTCGCCGTAGATGTGCACCGTCTGAAGCGGAGTGGGTGCAAGTGGCTCGGCATGGTGCGTATGCGAGGTATAGGAGAAGCGTTGCACGCAACTAGCCAGTAGACGGTCGGCTCCCTGCGATCGTATATATTGCAACAACAGTTTTAGCAGATCGCTGTGCACTTTTATCGCGGCCAGCCGCTTATGTCCGTTTCGTCGCTATTCCAGTCGCTGCGTCGGCTGTGCATCCCGAACTCCGCAGTAATCTCGAAAAGCTCTTTGGTGTCGCCACCATGTGCCATCGGACGGCCGTGCGAGAATGCCAGCCATTTCTGAAATTTGGCAAACAGAAAGGAACGACCTTGTGATGGGAACTTTAGGCAATATTTTCTGTGGGAATGCACTTATTCTTTCTTTAGTGGCGATGGCGCCCGTGAAGAGATGCGAATTGGTACTTGATGGTTATAGTGCATAGTAAGTTTAGTTTTCAATTAGCCGCGTTTTCGGCGCGTATGTACGTAGTAACGAGGTTTTACTGTAACAAGCTTTGAGTGTGAGTGTGTGTGTGCGCGCGTGTGTGTGGTTGCATAGGCGTGAGCAGGTGGGGGGGGGGTCGAAGGTTCGTCGCAGCGCCCCCTCCTTTTCATGTCAATGTATGGGGGCTGGCTTTGCGCCCTCCTCTCGCACTCTCTACCTATGGCAACGCATGGGGCTGGCCTAGCGCCCCCTCTCGCCCGCTCCTTCTATGTCAATGTATGGGACTGGCTTAGCGCCCCCTCTCTCTATGTCATTCTATGAACCTCATTCTGCAGCTAGCTTATTGGCGCATTATTCTTCGTTGTTTTATGTCACCGCTTCTGTATGTAATACTGCTCTTGTTTATTTGTTTGTGCTTACATTGTAGGCTTGGTGCTCCTGTGTGGATGATTAAACTGAGCAGAGGCGTAGCCAGGTGGTAGCATACCAGGCCCATGCCCCCCCCCCCCCGATTTTTTTTTCGCCTGGTATAGAAAGTGAAAAATGACCATTTCAAGAGAGATGCCCCTTCATAAATAAGAGAGGTGCTCCCCCCTCCCCCCGAAAAAACATATCTGGCTATGCGCATGAAACTGAGGGAACGCTAAACTACATGTGTACCTAAATTTTCCTCCTCCGTGCATCATGAATAGCTCGTACGTGCTCCAAACACTGAGGTAGCTGCTCCAAAAGCAGATATTGCCTGCTCCAGTGGCTGCTCCAAAATGCTGGAAGGAAATTTCACCACTGAGCAAGCGTCTCCACCCATTGCTTTCACTGCGATGTGGTCTCGTAATTTCGAAGAATTGTTAAAAGGGTTCAGGCAGTTGGGAATCTTTCACTTGCCTTGGTTCACAGTTAAAAAGACGAAAAACAATCACGGCATATCCACGGAGTAAATGATGATGAGTGGGGCGAAGCGTCCATCCGTCTGTCCGTGTGCCCATCAGTCCGCCCGTTCGTTCCTACTTCTGTCCATGCGTTCGTCCTTCAGTCCATCCGTGCCTCTGTCCGCGTGTCCATCCGCCCGTGCGTCCGGATGGACGGACACGGACGGATGGACGGAAGCAAGAATGAACGAACAGACGGAGGCATGGACGGACAGACATATGCACGGACGGACGAACGGAAGCACGGACGGAAGCGCGGCCGGATGGATGGAAGGGCGAACGGACGGGCGGACGCACGGACGGTTGGACACACGGATGGGCGGAAGGACGCTTCGCCCCACTCATCATCGTACACTCCGTGGATATGCTGTGAAAACCGCTAACGCGATCTAGTTGTATTATTCTCAAGGAGATATATACACAATGCTATCTATTGAGCAAGTCATAAACTAGAAGTGACTACTTACGGAGGAGGGAACGACCCACGGCCTAAGGAGCTTCGTCCCTAAAAAGGAATCTAAGGACGAATGAAGCATGTATAAGAAGGGTGTTTCATCTCCACGAACGTGAAACTTGGGGAAGAGCGAAGCAGGCAATGTTTTGAGAGGAATTTCTTTAGTGCACTAGTGTTGCCAAGCCATGAAACCGGACGTGTAGGGAATGGTGTTACGGCACCACTGACGTCGTCAGAAAACTGCGTCGACATGCAGCTATAAGGCTCCTCTTGTTCTTTTCTACATGCCCGGTTTAAGTTCCCTGCGGAATGTAGGGAAGGGTGTCTCAGCTGCACTAACATCGTGCATGGACGGCGGCAGGGGGATGCAAAAAGGGCACTTGCTCAAGTCTCACCAGCACTTGCCCTCGCCCAAGTCACAGCAGTGCTCTCACCCTTCCCCAGCCGCGATGCAACGGTGGTTCGCGTTCCCCCACCTTAAGAGAAAATCCCGCTGACGACCACGACGTCGTCAGCTTTTTGTTGGGTTAATTTGTGTACGGCTTCCCATTTAGTGTACGTGTGGCGAGTAGTGAGATTTGACTAATTTCTGTGGCGCACAACCGTTTTCCTGATGCTGTGCGACCCTATGATTCACCGTGACTACATAGCACATCGTGAGGACATGAGACGACGAGGTCGCCAAGCCGCCATTGGTAGTCTTCCTCCCTATACGACGCAGCTCTTCCTCTTGCCGTTTATGGTGGGCCGTAGATATCACAGGTCCCGTTAATTAGGGATGCGTTCGCCGGGCTGATTCCAAGAGCCGAAGTATCGGCCCCCCGAACTGCACCACGAAAGCGCGGGCAATTTAGAAGTGGTCCTATTCGGCGCGCCAGTGGACGCCGGCTGTGGTCCAAAGAACGAGTCAGAGCCGAGAGTTGATAAGCAAAACAAAATTATATTCTCAAGTATGGCAGATCAAACGATACACAAACATGCACACTCGGCAATAATTCAGTACAATATTTCACCAATCGAACAATTTACTACCCAATATCCTCAGCTACACTCGAAACAACGGACACAAACAACAATACGCGCTACAATGCAACCACATGCATCAAACAACCAAGACACTTAAAGACTAAAGAGTTCGAAAACGTATTCAGTCCAAAGTCTTTGGAACAAAGTGTGCAGGTTTCTTTCCTAGGAACGACTCACACAAAGTCCAGCGCTGTTGTCGATCCGCTGCCCCCGAAGTTTCTCTTCCAGGAAACCTCGTCTTCAAATGTCCGCACTCCAAGCACCAAACTTCACCGGAAACAGGTCGGCTTCCCACGCGTTGCGATTGCAGGACGCGTCTTCGCTCACTGGCGGTTCTTCTGCTGGTAGCACCAGCCTTCACCCTTCAGGCGGGAACCCTCTTTATTACCCGTTTTGTCACTGACAAAAGCCTTCACCCAAACTAGGTGGGAAAACCCTACGCATACTTGCGCAAAACTTCCTTCATCTCCTATCTACGCACACTGGCGTAAGCTTCGTCTCCTACCTACGCACACTGGCGTTAACTGTCTTCGTCTCCTGCTTTGTCACTGAGGACAAAAGCTTTCGCCGACACGGTGGAAAGACCCTACGCACACGGGCGCAAACTTTCCTTCTTCTCCTGATTTCCCTTCTCCGCAGCTCGCTTAAATACCTTTCGCGATAGATTCCAGAAAATCCTGGAACAGACACGCACAGCCAAGGCTGGGGAAAGAGCAAGACGTTTCGAGAGCCGTCTGCGACACGTGACGCAACTCTGCGTCACCACGCCCCTTTCCTTCGAGATCTTTCGAGGGCTTGCTCGGCGGACGATGTGAGGAGGTTGGTCGGCGAAACTACGCTTCCGGGGGGGGGGGGGGAGATGGCGCGCCCGGAGCTTGTTTGTTGGATGCTTGTTTGTTTGGACGCTTGTTTTCTTGTTTAGCGTTGACCTTGACGCGTTTCTCTGGCGCCTGGTATCGTCACCATCTCCAGAATTCGGCGGCGCGCGCTTTTCTGAGCGCTAGTTTGTGACAGTAGATAACATGGCATATAGTGACGACATGACAAGCCGACAGACATACACCCTAATATGCTTCGCGCCGAATTCAACAACTATGGTAAAAAAAAAAACAAGCGCAGTACCAGACGGTTGTCACACATTCACGAAAACGTCATTTCTCGCCGCGCCGACGACTCATGCACGCTGTGATCTTTATCGGCTCCCGTCTTTGTTGTCGATTCGTACTGCAATACTGTATACCGTGCCAGAGCTCTGAACAGCATGTACGGTCAGTCATGCGCATCTGCGTCGTGCCACGTCTTCCTTATTTACAGTTGATATGTAGACGCAACACGTCGTTTTTCAGGCGGAAGCTCAGAAGCAGTCTTCGAGCGGCATAGTTTCCGCAAGTAAACAACGTATAAGCGCCCTTGATCGTCCTCTGGTGCACTCGCGCACCAAGCTTTGTTCTGTGTCGCGGAAGCGTACGCGTTCAAGGAGCATGCAGTGTGCGGGATGCTTTCAGTGACGATTTGAAATCATGTTGCTGCGGTCAGTTTCAACAGTGGAACTAGATTGTGGATCATCGTTTCCTGTTCTCGAGACAGCAACAGAGCATTTACCCTTGGGCAGAATTCGTCACTATAACGCGTGTTGAAAGCAGTCGCTGCTTAAGAGACCGCACTTTGTCGCTAGTATACTGCAATTATTCCCCCTTGGTAAGAATGTGTTGATTGAGGTTCATGTTTTTTATATTGATATATCTCAATTTTGTCATCAGTCGTGGCCAGTGGATCAATGGTAAGTACAACCGACGTACTCAACTAAGTGATAAATCGCGGTCATAACTTGTGTTATCAATTTTCCTCTCACTACATATATATTTTTTGTTTTGCATTTGGCCACCCGTCTCCACTGTGACGTCCACTGTGACGTCGGCCATTCGACGTTAAGGTGTAGACGTGGAATCGTATATGAAATGAGCTAAGAGAATGGCCGTCACAGTCATGATTGACAATAGCCGCCCCACAAAAAAAATCAAGTAATAAAAGACATTTGCGCATGGGCTCGAACCAACGTAAGGGCGGCTAGAATGGGGAGCACACCTCCCCGATGGGGGCGCTGACGCGGAAGGCGCAGTTAGGCGTAGTCACAAACTTTAGAAATACTAAAACGCGCAGTTATAAAGCGAGACTCAGTAAAGAACAACAATGCGCTTGCTGTAGGGAAATATGGAAACGACGGGGCATGTTCTGATTGAATGTGGAGATATACACCTATAGGTGTAGCCTGCGTTTGGGCACTATAGCAGACTTGAAGCTTTTGGTTTTAGAGACAACAATGAAAAGATGAGCACGCCCGCAATAGAAATAACTAAGAGATGGTGAGAGTATTCGTGGCACAAAACTAGGGAAAAAGGACAAAAAAATTGCCCGCAGCTTCCCTCGGGGGAACACTGAGGAGGATGCGGAGCATATAATTGGTTAACGGGGTGTTAAAGTGCGACTTACTTGGGTCGATGGCTAAATTGGTTAACGTGGTTGTGAAATGGGGTGTTAAATTGCGACTTACTTGGGTCGATGGCTAAATTGGTTAACGTAATTGTAGGAGGAGGTGTTAAATGAGTGAACACGTACACACGTATGCGAAAGGGCGGCGCTGGTTGAAGGGACGTCGATCATTGTGTTTGCGGATTCGTTGGAATTCATTTCACCGCGACCTTGGACGTCGACGCGCCGTACAAACCAACCGACGAGCGGCAACTGAGCGAGCGAGCGCCGACCTTGAGTATATATACAGCGCGACGGCGCATGCACTGTCAGCTGTCGAATGTTCGAGAAGGGGGAGAAGCGCAACGGCGCATGCGCGCGCGTCAGCTGCCGATGTTCTCGAAGCGCGACGGCGCATGCGCGCGCGTCAGCTGCCGATGTTCTCGAAGCGTGACGGCGCATGCGCGCTACATTATACAGCTAGCGAATGTTCGTGAAGAGGAGAAGCGCACGTGGTGTGTACAAGGATAATTAAAGAAAAGTTGCTGGAGTGGAAGCTCCTGCGATGCCTTGCCAGCAGAAGTGAAGCCACCTATTGCCACTGCCAAGATGGCGGAAACATGCTCTTTTCTGATAGTGCCCGCTTAAAGATCAAGTGGCTTTGATACGTTATGTAAATACTACGGTAGTACTATATTAAAGGATGGTTGTTCCTGACGAAATAACACTCAGAAACAAATATGGATGACTGAATCTTCAAATAACTTTGCCTCCAATTAGAGGCTCACTACGGAAAACTAGTGACTTTAAGACGCACTTGGAGCACTATGAGGCCCCAAAAATGTTGGTTGCATTAAACTCGTTGGGCGTGCGAGGGAAACGCTTCGTTTTCGATCGCTGAACGGCGACACTTTATCATGCCCCTAGTAAGATGGCCGCCACAGCCGCCATCTTGCCAGAGGAACGGCTTCACATCTGCGCAATCATTTCCACTCCAGCAATTTTTTTAATCCTCCTTGGGTGTGTAGAGGAGGAAGGGTGCACAGATGGTGGAGGAGTGAAGCGCGCGCGGTGTGTAGAGGAGGAAGGGATGCACATATGGTGGAAGAAGGAGGAGGAAGCTTGCGGACGGCGCCGCACTACAAGCCTCGAGTATTAGATGCTCCGCATCTAAAATAAATAGTGGGGAAAATGAAGATATTCTAGCTGCCATAAGGTATGGAGAACTGGGCTGTAAGTTTACGTTTTTTGTTTTTCTGTAGTTAAATGCATTTAATCGAGTAAGATGCATGTAATCGCCGCCCAGAGAATGGGCCTACTGGAAAAAAAGAGGGAGGGGGTGTAGACGTTTATTTTTATGTTTTCTTATAGAGTTTGGTGGCACACATGTCACCGCCCCGTCATAAAGGAGACGCTCATAGCATCTATCCATCGGCGGGCTTAGCATGACTGTGTTCAAAAAGTGATCACCACGCTTGCCGTGAGAAGACACTTGCTAAGCGAGTAAAACGCGGATTGTGACGTCACTTTGAAGTACCTGCACCAATTGCCGTGACGTCATAAATGTTGATGACGTCTCCTAGGGCCTGCGCAGTTCCTAATCGAAATATATGAAGTGAATTGTCCTCTTAGGTGGGCGGAGATTTAGCATAACAAGTTTAAGAAATTTTCGTTGAGCCACGGCAGCTGAAATACGAGTAAAGTATCTTGAAATCTGTGACATACCGTGTGCATATTTCGACAAGAATTGTTAAAATTCAACATTTATTGGTATGTTCCCTTCTTGCAAAAAGACTATTATGGCGAAATTAATGAAAGTACAGTTTTTAGAGTATAACTTATCGCCTTAAAATCATTCGCCATTCCTCTTTAGTGTCTTTTTTATCTTTCCTGCTTCAATTCTGAAGATACATTAAATAGACTGATACAACAGGTCAATCGGGACAAAGGCGAAGCAAATACGAAAAATGTCCTGGACTGCTGTGACAAATTTTATTGAGGGCTTCTTTGTGCACGAGCCTGTGACGAACGAACACACTTTCCGCGGTGGATGAAGTGCAGATATCTGATATCTTCCTTCCTGTCGCAGGCACGCAGACGTTCACATTTTACTTCGGTGTCAAGTTCTACGCGCCGGATCCGTGCAAGCTGCTCGAGGAGATCACGAGGTGAGTTGCACGTTGAGCCTTTAACGACGCTGCGGTGTCGAGCGCTGCCGCTGCGTGTGGAGAAAAATACTCGCAACGCGACTTTACAGCTCCCTGCTCTCCCCTCCACGCCGCCGGGAGTCCCTGCTGCTTTTCACGCATGTTGCACTCACTTTTTCGCGGGTTGTTCGTGACTCGTTCTAAAAAAAAAAATCGTAATGTTGAGATTTCTCTTCGTAGATGCCGTGCGGCGAAAAGGAAACGTCTGTTCAGTCTTGTGGAAGATAAGGAGTATTTGGCAGACTACGTCGTCCTGGTCTGGACCTTCGAAGGGCTCTTAGAGCGTAGGTGCCCGTTCCTACGTTGAGCGCCGTCGCTGATAGAGCGAACAGAAGTCCGTAGGCTTTTTTCTCTTCTAGTTTTTATTGCGATAGCAATTATATGGACACTCTCGGCTGGATGTGGCCGCCGAATGTATATATATCTATATATATGAAAATGTAAGAAAGAAACCCACAAAAACACTCCGGCGTGCGGAATCCAACGTGGGACCTCTGCGTCGTGAAAGCGAGGCGTTAACCACTGAGCCACCATGAAGCACGTCCTTCACCATTCAAACGGCAAGGTATTTTATATCTACCACTTACCACTGCTCACGAGCATCTCGGTGGGAATTGTGTTTTCAGCATTACCAGCAAGGTGGCGCAATGAGCGCGCGGCGCCGCCCGCTTTAATCTCATACGCGTACTTTGCCCGGCTTATAGAGAAGGGGAGCGACGCTCTCTCGCGCGCCCTTATCTGGCGGTGTCGAGGAGGGAAGGATCGCATGTCTTGGCTGCCCTCGGGCTTTACCTGGAACGATTCTGCTGTAGTTACCGGACGCGCAAAGATCACTGCAATCATTGCAGTTTCCGTTTGCGAAAAGCGCGCGCTTTTCAGACACAGCGAAGTAACAAATGAGACGCTTATTCGCTTGCATCAGCACCTGTGAGTACTTTTCGTGCGTAATTTGTGCGTGAGAAACGTGGCGCACGTTTCGATCTGCCATTCGTCCGTGTTGCTATCGCGTTCATTGCTTCGACTTGGTGGCAAAGCTGTGACTTTTTTTTTTTAAGTTATAGCGACATCTATCGAAGCGCGCGTGCCGCCGGCGAATCTCATTGGGCAAGGACCGCTTCTTGTAGCCATATGTTCCTCCGAATGCTTTTCCAGCCCCTGGTGAAAGAATGGGATACGCGTTTCCCGCTCAATAATGATGAGGGAATTAGCGGGAAGAGAAATGCGCCTCGCGTTTGCACATTGTCCGCTGAAAGGTTCATGGATACTGTACTTAAAACGTGGCTTTGTAGATCTTCTAAATTAGGAAGGACCACGGCTGAACTGGATAGGTGCGCGAGCGTTCAGAACGGCCGCAAGCCTTACCAGTCCGGCCGTGAAAGAACATGGCGGCAGACACCGGCTGCGCGTTAGAGAGAGCCGGCAAAAGAGGCAGTTGTTGGCACTTAGGCAAAAGGAAAAAAAACTTTAAGGGCTTTAGAACGAACGAGGATGATAGTATAACAGAGATTCATTCATTCACAAAACTTTATTAGTGTCCTGAAGCCCAGTCTCTTCAGACCGAGGTGGGCCGCGCGTCCATACCGTTAGGCCGAGCCTTGTGGCGTCATTGTGAACCTTCTGAACTGCCCGTAACTGATCTTGATTGCACCATCTTCTGCCAATAAAGCCGCTTTTCTTCGGGGTCGGCGACAGTCGCGGGACAGCCCGCCAGCATGTTTCTTATTCCAATGATGCCATCGGACGCGTCACACTCTTCTTAAATTTCACTTTCAGGGTGAATTTAATTTAGAAAGTACCGAGTATAAGTGCCGGTTTGCAGTAAACGTAGCGTGACTGCCTGAGCCCTGTTCAACTTTACGTGTGGCGTGGTAAGAACGGTCTACGACCCAAATAATAGTAAAAACCTCGTTAACTCGAAGTCACTGGGACCGCGAGACTTCTCTGAATTAGATGGGTTTCCGAATTAACTGAACAAACAAAAAGTTGGATGAAGGAACACGGCCGCTCGATCTGGATCGAGCGGCCGTGCAAGGAACTTGGAATTATTCTTAGTAATCATGAGCTTGTCGTTTGCTGTGGCGGCTAGTTTTCAGCTCCAAGGGTTATATTTTCCTGCAATACTTGGTATTAATTTGCAGCAAGCAAGGAAGAACGGCGGGCCTCGCGGAAAACAAGACATCTTCACTGCAACACAGTAGTGACACGCGGGCAGCATGTCGCCTGCTTCTCGCTGCGTCAGCACGTCCTGATGCGACCATTCGCGCATTGTTTTTGGTGAAGTAAGAAATTTCTTAATGGCCAGTATGACGAAATTTGCGATGTGTTTTAGCTGGAAAAAATGATCATTGAAACTTTCGAACTTAGTACTCGAGGTAGACGTTGCGGCAAGAACTCTGCCAGCAGTGCAAAGGCAACCGGCAATCGAAGGTTCGCATACATCGCGAATTTCGCCAAACTGTACTATCTTTTTTTATAATCCAAAAAGAATGGGTAAATCATGACCCGCTGACGTTGCAAGAAACACGCAATTCGCTGCCCGCACGTCATTGCTGTGCTGCAGAGAAGCACGTCTTGTTTTCCGCATGCGTGCATTTTGGTTGACCACGAGACCGTTCTTTTTTTTTTTTGCACGCTGGAAGTATCGAAACTAGGGTGCTTCAGCTGCCACTCATTCGTATTGCTACGTTGCATTGCCTTGTGGCTATTAAGGGCCGTAATTTCCGCGAATTCGCGACGAAGTCGGGAACTGGCACATGGCACCCAAAGTTTTCGAATTAACCGGACTGCTGCTGACCGGCACTTCAAAAATCCGCTCAATCTTAAATTGCGAAATGCGGGGCTGCGGAAATATTTTGAAATAAGCGGATTTCTAAATAACCGAGTTTGAATTAATGAGCTTTTACTGTATTTTGCGATATCGTTGCACGGGATCAAATGATCGTTATGATCCTCAGAATGGTAGTGGGCGTCGGCTCGGGTCTGACCGGCATCGCAAGCGAGTCCTCGTGCCAGGTCATTCGTCACCTCGTTGAGGTTGACCCGAGCTTCGTCCACTTGTCCCATATGCGCAGGAAACCGTCAGATTTCAGTATCGGTATTATTGACTTTGTACATAAGTTTAAATGCAGTACCAGTGACATAGCCCTTGTCAAAGCTCGCAATTGCTCCTTTGGAGTCACTATAAAAGTGTGACCATTTTCTGCTCCCCATAGCTAAAGCATTTGCGGCTTGCTCCACCACCGCGGAGTTCTTAGAGAGTATAGTCAGGGCGTCTCATACCTCTCTCTCTCTGTCTGACTACCACTACCGTGTAGGAATCTTTGCCTTTCTCCCGAGCTGTGTCTACTAGAGCCGCCTGTTGTCCTACCTGTTCAATTTCTTTCAATAAAGCTTTCGCTGTCAATTTTCGCTTGCTATCATTGTGTTCAGGGTGCATGTTTCTTGGAAGGATAGTGGTCCTGACGACGCCTCTAAGCTCTGCTCACTTCTATCTCGGCTTCCTGCGGGTTCTTCCATCTATTGGGGACTGACTAAGCTCCTCTCACTTCTATCTCGGCTTCCTGCGGGTTTCTCCATCTATTGGGGACTGACTCGATCACTTTGTGTATCAGCCTACTCTCCCGTGTCCTCGTGAGTCTTTCCTGCTTCGCCATTTGTTACGCTTCGGCCATCTCTTCCATGGTATTGTGCACACATAGGCTTATGAGCTTCTCAGTCGAGGCACTGTTGGGTATACCTAGAGCAGCTTTGACCAGCTTTCTAATAATGGTGTTGAGCTTGTTGAGCTCGGCCTGCAATCATAGGAGCAGACCTGCTATGTGGGTGAAGTGAGAGAGAGCGAAGGAATGTATTAGCCTTAGAGCGCTGTCCTCACCAAGACCCCTCTGTGGGTTGGTGATTCTTCTTAGTAGCTTGAAGACTTGGTCAGTTTTTTTGGCTGAATGGCATTAAGGTCGCTTCCTCCAGCTTCAAAGTGGAAGCCTAAAACATTAATTTTTTTCGACGTGCTTGATCGCGGATCTATCGTGACAGTGCAAGATAATCTTGGGTTCCTCACCTGGGGCATAGCCCTTGGATCTTCTATCCCTACCTTGATATTTTAAGACCAAAAGTTGTGACGTTGCCTCCAAGCAATTTAGCCCCATTTCACTGAGAGTGCTTTTCATGATGTCTATACTCTCCTGTAGTCTAGTCTCCGTTTGACCTGTGTTGCCATTGGCGCTCCATATGGTTATATCGTCGGCGTATATTGCAAAGTGTACACCTTCTATCTGCTCCAATTTTCTCACGACCCTGGTCATTGCTAAATTGAATAACATGGGTGAGAGCATAGCTCCTTGTGCGGCGGCCCTGTTTCTCAGGTTCATCACCTTAGATTTTAGTTCTTCTAGTCTTTACAGATGAAAATAGAAGTTCAGGGGAAGATGCATGGAGTCTTGATGCGATGAAATGTCTTTGGAACAGGAGGTGTTGTTGGAGCCATATCAACGAGCAGACTTGTTTTGAGGAAGACAAGTATGCTTCTTAAAGCGGCTCCAGCGACGCTCTGTTTTAATAAGATTTTTTTGTCGCCTCAGGAAAAAAAAAAACATATTAGTGATAAGCTACATTTTTGGTTAGCATCTTGGGTTCTATTGTTTAACACTCCATAGAGAAATCTGTTTTTATTGCAGGTATCAGTACTTTCTGCAAGTGAAGCAAGACATCTACCATGGTCGGCTGCCCATAAACTTTGACTTGGCTGCTGAACTTTTTGCTCTGGCCATACAGTGTGAGACAAACTTCTGTTTTTGTGGCCCATATTGGTTTCTACCAGTAACGTTTAAGATGACATCTTGGTGTGCTGCGAATTTTGCATACTTTAATAATGTTTGCATGTCAGGGGTTGCACTTTGAGAAGTCACATATGCGACAAGTACTATTTTAACTAAAGGGAAAAAAACAACAACAAAAAAAACAAGAGGCACGGAAGCTGTGTGATATAACAATGAGCCTATTCTATCACCACCCATTTATCTTAATGGAATCAATGTGGTTTCAGACTGTTATCCTAAATAGCAACCTTGAACACTTATCCCAAACACATTCACATTATATGTGACAAGAAAAGTAGCAAAAATAATCCATTCGAAGGACTCCCTATTAGGCTATCCCTGTCATTGAGAGTTGGAGGCCCTATCATTTAAGGGCCTTAACTTTCAAACATAAAAGTGCGTGCTCTTCATGTGAAAACTGCACTTCAAGACAAAGTCAGTGACATAAAACATCTTTAGCTTCTGCTCTATATTTACTGCTCAGAGCCCACTCCTATCACAGGAAATTCGCTGCAAAGAGATGAAAAAGTTATGCTCATCAATGTAGCTTTCGCCCTAGGCTCTGGCAAACTTGAGAATGCAAGGGCAGGCCACTTGCGTGTGCTAGCCAAGGCTTTTTGCTGACAGTGACTCTTGTTGCATAGCGACAGCATAGTTCAATTTCTTCTGCAAATATTCAATTATGAAGTGGGCTAAAAAATTTGTTATAATTCTCCCTATAGACACCACTTGACAACTTCCAGCATGCAGAAAAAATTTTCTATTCAAGAAATGATAGAATTTAGACATGGGGCAATACTGCCTATTATTCTGTCATTGTTTGTTTTTGTACAGTTAGCTCAAGTTTCTTTATTACGAAAAAGCATTCAATCTTTGCTACTTTTTTACTTCAACAAAGCATTTATATATTATATCTGGACAGAAAAACATATTTCTTTCTTTGTGCAATAGACTCTCAGTAAACGAAAATCTGTTAAATTAAATGACGTTGCTGCTTAAACACAACAACTTGAACTAGCTCTGGTGTGATTGGTTTCATACTTGTGTTTTGCACACTCATTTATCCCTAAATAAACAGAACTCCTGCTAAATGGAACATATTTTCCTGGTCCCTTCAGGTTCTGTTTCATGAGAGTTTACTGTATTCACACAAAGTACTTTGTGTTTCTAGTTGTGTTTGCTCTATTCTTCCCACTCCCTGCTATAATTTTTTAGTGCTGCAGGGTGTGTTGAAATTAGGTAATAAAATTAATAAATTTGGTGCTTGTTTGCATTTCACTGACACACATGTTACCATAGCTTTTTAGTTAGAGAACAGGAGTTATGGCATTGTGCTGCTGAGCTCGAGGTGATGAGTCTGATCTTGGCCATGGTGGTCACATTTATATGGAGATGAAATGCAGGCTTGGGTTTTGCCATTGAATAAAACTATGCACTCTCAGAAACTTACCAAACAGTCATACATAATGAAGATAGCCTGGGCTATATTAGTTGCAGTAAAATACCACTTGTTAATGACCAGGCAAGACCAGATAAAGACACTAATGACAAAATATGAATATTGAGCAGCATCGCACTGAAGGAGAAAAGCGTGCATAATACTGAAATGCCACCTTCTCATTTCAAATTTCTGATGCATACAATGTTGCTTGTACTTTGTTTATTCTACAGCCGAGCTTGGTGACTACGATCCGAGACGTCATCAGCCTGGTTATGCCTCAGAACTTCGCTTTCTGGTAAACCAGACACCAGAACTAGAAGAAAAGGTTGCTGAGTTGCACAAAGGGCTGAGGTAAGTGTACCGCAATTTATAAAAAGAAAAGCGATGCTGTACATAGACAGTACCAATGCACTTCTGTAATATGAGATGAGCGCCTCCGTGCAACATGCAAGCGAGCTTGCACAGCGTGCTTCCAACAGTAAAGCTGTTTAAGCTAGCCATTATTTGTGCAGCCTATTAGACAGCTTTTACCATCAATGGGTATGTGCCACAGAATTAGGGCAAATCCCACTACGCACTGCTGCGGTATGGCCTGTAATAATCCTGATGGGTGGGATAATAATTACAGAGAGAGAGAGAGAGGAAATAATGTAAGAGAAGAAAGAAAGTTTCTGCCCAAAAAAAGAAAAAAAATTTCCTTGAGGTGGGATTTGAACTTGTGTATCCTCAATTTCTAGGCAAGGGTAATAACCACTGGGCTAGCAAGTTTTTTTTTTTCAGTTTCTTTTTTCTTCATTGATGGGCTATCTAGGCACACAAGCACAGCATAGCATAGATTTGTATAATATAGTATAGAGAGGGAGTGAGAAAGACAAGTGAGCAGGAAGAGGAGAGATGTGATGGTGAGAAGGAGGGAAAGGGGGATATAGTAAGGCATAGCACAGAAAGAGCGAGAAAAGAATAGAAAGAGGGACGAAGCTAGTGTAAAATAGAGATAGAGAAAAAGAAATAAAAAAGGAAGAAAGATAGAGAGATCAGGAAGGAGAAATTAATTCTAAGAGGGAGAAAAGGAGTGCAACAAATAAATAGAAATAAACAGAGGAAAAAAAGACAAAAAGCAGAAGGAAGAGAGAACAAAAAAAGAAATAGAGAATGAATGAAAGAGAAAATTGTCAAAGCCTAGCAAAACAGCAAAAGCCAGGACTAAATAGGTGGCTATCAGTTTTGCCGTCTCTTTAGCAGTGTGCCTCTTGTGCAAGCTATGCTAAATTTTTTGAAAGATACTCTTTGAAAGAGTAATCAAATTGCCCACAAATTCGTTTATTTTATTGCTTTCGACTAGTTTGGAATGTTTTTTTTTAGTATAACTTCATAAAGATAGATGAGGAAGTAAGGAGGTCAGACATTTAGATCAAGGAGTCATGAGTCATGCCAAATGTTTGTACTGTATAACGTGCCTGTCCAAAATGTTGCCACACATTGGTGCACAACCTACTAGGTTTACTAGGTTGTGTTTGTGCACATCATATAAGCTACAGGAGATTCCCGGAAGTCACCTTCAAAATCTAAATCGTCCAAATAAGAATAATGCCCTGTAATGCTGTTGGCCACTGTAGGTGATGAAGGAAGCCACGGTGGAGGCTGGGGAATAATGACTAATCGAATTGTGGCCAGACACAACTGTTTATGTATTTTAACTATAGCTAATACAAAAGCACTCAATCGGTGGTCAGTGCTGCCCAAACAAACTTTGGTCAAAATTTTTTGTCTGAAATAGAGTGGCATTCTTTCTTAACGTGAACTAATAGATAATGAAGGGTATAATCTCTCATACTGACACATTTGGAAGATTTTACTTTGTCACCAGTACTTATGGTGTATTTCAGCATGAGCGATCGTTTATTAAAAAAAATACAAGTTTTCTTCGTGTTGAGGTTAAAATTTGGAATTGATTTGAGATAATTTGAAATTCGTGGCATGGCAGTGCAACAGCTTTACTATTCAATTATGGAATGTTTGGTAAAACAGCATACAGTGTAATGCTGCAAATGTAGCAGCTTTCATTCCTTTCAATGCCTTGGATAAACAAGCCTGATATCAGTTCCAATATTTCATATTTCATATAATTTTATATCAGCCAACATTTCATATTTTATATGAAGATGTAATTTGCAATACTACAACACAGTAGCAAGTTCTTACTGTACAATAAAACAAGACTTTAATGTATGATGCAATCACTTTTCTAGCTCGTCCCTTTACTGATTTTGAGTGTAAGAAATCATTTTTATGCCTCTTGATTTGTGGCAGAGGCCAAGTACCAGCAGTTGCTGAAATGAATTTCCTTGACAAGGTCAAGTGGCTGGACATGTATGGCGTAGACCTCCACCCTGTTATTGTGAGTTAATCTTGGTTTCTTTTTTTTTTAAATAATCTACATTACTTATTAAAGAATATTGATGGTGTATATTCAAATCAGAATCAGTAAAATATATTTTTGCGGGGTTGCATCTAGTTGCGGCTATCTCTATGCAGGGTGGTGCGAAAAAGAGGACGACGACGTGTTTGGTGCTAAAAAATATACACAACAACTGTCATCTTGACTGCTGGTCTATTTTTCTACTCTAAAGTAGCAAATACATTCGCATCATTTTGGTAATGGTGCCGGGTACGACGCAAGATGTAACTTCGCAGCGGACGTGTTCTGGACTGCCTGACCATGTTAACGGAAACCAATTCTGCCGCTCTTGTTTCAGCTGCGACTTCGGCACAGCCTGTACAGCCGGTCGTATTGACGCAATGGTGCGACCCTGGAAACTTCTGCAGCACTGACCACGTTGACGTTGACGACTGGATTTCGAAGTTTGAGCGGTGTGCAGCGGTGTATCGGTGGGATCCTACGATGATGCTCGCCAACGTTGGCTTCTATCTCTGTGGAATAGCAGGCTCGTTGTTCGAGGCTCATAAAGCTGACATAACCAGATGGTATGCTGGCAAACAGAAGCTTCGTGATCTATTTGGTAAAGCCGCGGGACGCCAATGGGCCACTTCTAAAGAACTCTCTTGTCGGGCACAAACTACAACCGAATCCTATGTGACCTACATTCTTGACGTTCTCGCCCTTTGTCGTTGTGTCGACCCCAACATGACCGAGCATGATAAAGTAAGCCATTTGCTCAAAGGCATCGCGGATGACGCTTTCAACTTACTCATGTCTAAGGATTGTCGACATTATCAAAGAGTGCCGCCGATTCGAAGAGCTGAAGAGTCGCCGAGTCACGAAGAATTTCTTGCAACTTCCGAACACGGGCGCTACTTCATCTTGCGAAGACCTTCAGTTGCCATGCAGTCAACCACATACCAACGAGAGTGTAGTTCACATTGTGCGTCGAGAAATTGAGGCAGCGTCTCCACCATCCTTTCTGACCGCCCATCTGATGATAGACCAACGATCTCATTGATCTAGCGAGTTGTGAGGGAGGAGCTGGCAAACGTAGGACTGCAGCCTGCATGTTCGTTGAAAGAACCTTCGAGTCAGTACCATAACGCCTTCTCCTGCACCGGAAAGATTCCGCCGCTATCGTGATCCTACTCAGTGGAGAACGCAGGACGACAGGCCGTTGTGTTTTCATTGCCATAATGTAGGACACATCTCCCGCTACTGTCGTTCTCGCACCTATCCACCTCGGTCGTTTTCTGGCTATCGACGTGACAACAACCACCGGCCCCTGCAGTATGGCGCTCGTAACGATGAACCATACAATGGTGCTCCTGCGACATCAGTCTGCCATTACAGCCGTTCACCGTTCCTGCATGACCGTCGCTCCAGGTCACCTCAGCACTGTCGCTATTCGTCGCCCCGCCATACTGGACGCCCTTCCTCGGAAAACTAAGCAATGCAGCTCGCAGAGGTTACGCTGCATTGGACTCCCGACCTGAAAACCCTCTGCTGACAATGACTATGGACCAGAACCTGCTCGATGTAGATGGCCTTCCTGTTACTGCCCTCATTGACACCGGTGCACATATTTCAATTCTGAGCTCTGACCTCCGTGCACGATTAAATAAGGTCCTTACGCCACCCAAGTCCCTGTTTGTACATGTCGCTAAGGGAGCGACTCCGGCTGTGCACGGAATGTGCACCGCACGTGTGAGGTTCGCCGACCACCATACGTCCGTTCTGTTTCATGTTCTCGCTCATTGTCCTCATGATGTCATCCTCGGACTCGATTTTTCGTCAGACCACTCTGCTGTAATTGACTGCTCAGCCAGCGTCGTGCAACTTGACTTGCCTGCGGCCCCCATCGCGTCGAAGATGGTCCAGAACAAGCTTTCGTGTGCTGAGTTTGTTTGCCTCCCACCACAAGCCCTAACATGTGCCACTGTTGAACCATATCACAGTGTGCCGGATGGGGATTACGTGGTCTCTCCCTCTCCCGGTGTTTTACTGGCCCGCAACATTTCCTCTCCGTACACTGTTTTAACTGTTACAGCGAACAAGACCTGCCTTCCTCTTCTGAACCTCGGACTCAGCCCTCGAGTCCTACCGCAAGGCTCATCACTCTATTGTTTTCACCACTCTATCACTGTCGCACGAGTGCCAGATCTCACCAGTGTCCCATGAACTGGCCGCAGTCATACCACCAAACATGCATAGCACCGGCGCAGCCACATCTACACTGCACAACAATGTAACCAAGATGATTGCCTCAGACCTGTTGCTGTCTCAAATAAAAGACCTCAGTGATCTCACGACCTATTCGGACATATTTGACTTTTACGGTAGGCCCTTATCAAATCTTGCAAGTCAAACACTGCATAGATACCGGCGATGCAGCTCCAATTCACAGGCGTCCCTATCGAGTGTCACCATCGGAGCGCCAAGTTATCCAACAGGAGGTCAATAAGATGCTCACAAAAGGCATCATAGAGCCCTCTCCGAGTCCCTGGGCGTACCCTGTAGTGTTAGTTAAAAAGAAAGACAATGCCTGGCATTTCTGCGTGGACTATCAGCATTTAAACAAGGTCACCAAAAAGAATGTCTACCCGCTTCCTCATATCGATGATGCCCTGAATGGCTTTCATGGTGCAACCTATTTTTCTTTGATAGACTAACTCTCTGGTCACTGGCAAATTGCGTGGACAACCTCAACCGTGAGAATACCGCCTTTGTAATGCCTGATGGTCTTTACCAATTTAAGGTAATGCCGTTCGACTTGTGAAATGCGCCGGCCACATTCGAGCGAATGATGGACACGCTTTTGCGCAGCTTTAAATGGTCTATCTGCCTGTGTTATCTGCATGACGTGATTGTGTTTGCCCCAAACCTTGAGTGTTGCCTCGAGCGACTTTCCTCCATTCTATCAGTATTTCGTGAGGTTAGGCTCTAACTTAATTCTTCGAAATGCTGTTTTGGGCATCGCCAAGTTACTATTCTAGGGCATCTCATTGACTCATCCGGCATCCGCCCAGATCCAGACAAAGTTCGCGCTGTCCTCGATTTTCCCATACCGACTTGTGCCAAGGACGTTCGAAGTTTTGTTGGCCTATGCTCATATTTCAGATGATTCGTCAGAAAACTCGCAGAGGTCGCACGCTCCCTCACTGATCTTCTGAAGAAAGATATGCCATTTGAGTGGGGTCCTGATCAAGCCACGGCTTTTCCCCAGCTCATAACACAGTTATGAGATGGGGAAAACCCCGCCATCGATTCTTGCCCACTTCGACCCGTCCGTTCCAATCGAGGTCCCCAACCGAGGTCCGCACTGATGATAGTGGCTACGGTATTGGCGCTGTGTTAGCACAGCGTCATTCCGGTCATGATCAAGTTCTTGCGCATTCCAGCTGGCTCCTTTCTTCTGCTGAACACAATTACTCTATTACTGAGTCCAAGTGCGTGGCACTGTATGGGCAGTTAGTAAATTCTGCCCCTATTTATATGGCTGGCCTTTCACCGTTACCACTAACCGTCATGCTCTATGCTGGCTTTGAGCTCTAAAAGATCCAACAGGGCACCTTGCTTGTTTGGCTCTGCGCCTCCAGGAATTCACATATGCAGTGGTTAACAAGTTCGTCCGTTTACACCAAGACGCCGACTGCCTCTCTCAGTACCCCGTTGACACTCCATATCTCGTAACGGACGACGCGTTCATCTGTGTTTCTTCACTCTCCACTTTCAGCAGCGTGAAATGCAAGCAACGGTGTGACGCCTCCCTACGAGATTTAATCGACCGCCTGAATACTGGCTCTACAGACAGTTCGCTTCATATGTTCGTTGTCATAGACGGCATCCTATACCGCTGCAACATGCACCCCATGGAACAGGAACTACTACTCGTAGTACCCACTTATCTGCGCTCAACCATACTTCAGTAACTACATGATGTACCAAGGGCTGGCCACCTTGGTGTTGCTAGAACGTCCGCCGACGCTTTTTCTGGCCTGGCCTTTGCCGTTCCGTACAATGTTATGTTGCTTCTTGCGAGTCGTGCCAACACCGCAAAAGACCAGCTGTACAACCCGCTGGGTTCCTTCAACCGACCGACATACCTGCCATGCCTTTATATCATGTCGGCCTTGACCTACTTGGCGCTTTCCCTCTTTCTACTAACGGTAACAGGTGGGTCGCCGTTGATACAGATTATTCGACCCGTTTCGCCATTACGAGACCTCTTCCAAGAAGCTGTGCTACAGATGCCGCTGAATTTTCGATCCAAGACGTCATTTTACATCACGGCGCTCCTTGTCAACCGGTCACTGACCGCGGTCACTACTTTTTATCAAATGTAATTGACGACCTACTTTGTTCTTGTGCAACTTAGCACAAGCTTATGATGGCCTGTCATCCTCAAACGAATGGCCTCACAGAACGTTTGAATCGTACGCTCACTGACATGCTTGCCATGTACGTGTCGACTGATCTTCTCGACTGGGACATTGCACTACCCTTTGTCACTTCCGCATACAATAGCTCACGCCACGACACTGCTGGATATTCTCCCTTTTACCTTTTGTATGGAAGAGACACGATATTGCTGTTCGACAGGATTGTACCCAATACTGCTGACCTGTCCACAGCATATGCTCGCCGCGCTGTTAGCACAGCCGAGAAGGCTCGTCAGATTGTTCACTGACACCTTTTGGACTCACAGCTCCGCCAGAAACATAGCTATGACAGCCACCATCGCAGCGTCCGCTTTAGTCCGGGTGACATCGTTCTTTGGTGGACTCCTTTGCGGCATGTTGGCCAGGCCAAAAAGCTTCTACCCAAGTATTCTGGACCTTACTGTGTGCTACGGCAGGTAACTGATGTTACCTATTATGTAGGCCGTCTAAACCCTTAAATGACCTCCACTTCTCCCAACATCATCTACAGCACTCGCCTGAAGCCGTACCTCCCGTCCAACACTTGCTAACAAGCGCTGGGACGGCGATTTTGCTGCCGGAGGTCGATGTTGCGGGGTTGCGTCTAGTTGCGGCTATCTCTATGTGGGGTGGTGCGAAGAAGAGGACGACGATGTGTTTGTTGTTCAAAAATATGCACATTGGCTGCCATTTTGACTGCTCGTCTATTTTTCTAGTCTAATGTAGTAAATACATTTGCAACAATATGTTAAAAGTAAAAAATTTTATATCCATAGGTTAGTGTACGTTTCCTCTATACCCATATATATTTTTTCTTAAAAAGCTCGTTTCCTCACCAAAGTTACATTGTAGCAATAATTTTCACTGCTGCGCAGTTAACTTAGAATGCACATACTTTGTCCTTTTTCTTTACATTTATATTTACCAGTATGTATATTTTCCTGTATGCTGTATTTTTATGTTGCATTAAGTTCATGGAATATTGGAAATGCATTTGTATATCAATGTGTAGTATCATCTTAACTGCCTCCTTTGATCAGTACTTTGAAACTTATCTGGATGACCTATTTTTCATTGCTTATATTTTAGGGTGAAGACCACACAGAATACTTCCTAGGGCTGACTCCCAGTGGTGTTATAGTGCTTCGGAATAAAACCAAAGTTAGCAACTACTACTGGTAAGCTTAGCTTCAATGCATGGGATGTCATGTTCATTGTCATTTTTCAACTTGTTCCTTTTATGGTTGCTGCAGGCCACGTATCACCAAAGTCTCCCACAAGGGTTGTTATTTTATGCTTCAAGTTCATGACAAAACGGTACGTAATGGCTTACTGTGAACAAGTAGTGATTCCAGCATTCCAATTTTTTCTTATTGTCTTTGCATGATTTGGTCATTGGACATGTCATAGTTTTTGAAACATCTCAAGCATACTATTAAAAGGCCTCATCGTTTTCATATAGTTCGAAATTAAACAAGCTAGTTTGACAAACGTACAGTGGATAGAATATTGTACTTCAAGTAGTTTGTCCTATTGTTTCCTTTTTTTTTTTTTAATATGTACCCTGCCTGCTAGAATACAGTTCATTTGTGCTTATTGAGCCCCAACTAAAAAAAGCCGACTGTAACTTATAACCATTATTCTCTATTCCGCCATTTGTTAGAATGATGACAGCATGTATGGATTCGAGCTAGCCACAAAACAAGCATGCAAGCATCTGTGGAAGTGCTGTGTTGATCACCATTCTTTCTTCAGGTAGTATGACCAGTTCCTCTCTTTCTTTACAACACAACTCGCCATGCAATTTCACACAACTGGTATCTTTACTTCCAGGCTCACACAGACAACTGAAAATGCTATAGCATCAAAGTGCTTTGGATGGGGAGGAAAGTTCCGGGTCAGGTAAGTACCGCCCATTGTTTTTCTGTTTTTGAAACATTGATTGCACAAATGTTGAAAGAAGGTTGTGAAAAGGGCTGTCTGACAATTGTATTGTACAGGGGATATTGGTTTTGTTAGTTTGTTTTCATGACTTGTGCAAAGTTAGTTTAGAGGCTACACTTTCATTTTTACTGATATTATAAATTCCCTAAACACTTGCTCATTACACTGCCAGTCCCCGTATATTTGTCTCTCTTCCCTAGATTTTACCACATTGGTTTTTTCCAAGCCCTACCATTTACCCCCAAAATTTTACATTTTACCTTTTTTTTTGCCAGTGTTAGCGTATTAACAGAGCCGATATACTGGCAACAAAGCCAGCTATAATACTGATTTATATATAGTTATTATCAGCTTTTCAACAAGAACTCTTGTTGAATACGCATATAAGAAACATGTCTATAACTGTGCTCAGGCAAATCGTCGTGTCACTACAGGTGTCTAGTAACCTTATGAAAGTGCATTTTGAATGCCAGGCTACTGGACGTGTTAGACCATTCAAATTTCATTGCAGTCATTGACCTAGTTTACAAATTTTATGTATCTGCAGGTGACATTAAATACTAGCATGATAGTACCCCAACACCTTGTTTTATAAAGAATCATTACTTACATGACAGCTCCAACATTGCCACATAGCTGATTGTGCATCTATGGTAGATGTGTTGCAATTATTTATTTATAGTGAAAGATATCCTTGCTCTACCATTATATGTCCAGCACACGCAGGGAGCGACCAAATCCAGGTGGCTTCAAAGTACAGCCTCGACAGCAGCCAACATTTGTGCGAGTGCCAAGCAGGAGATACCAGCGACGGCTTGGACAGCCTGATGGTGCTGATGGTATATCCACATTGCATGTCAAATATGAAAGCCTTTAGGTATAACATTGTTAGGATCCTTTGTGTAATAATAACGATAGATGTGATTAAAGTAGAAAGATAGAGCATCACGTATGTTTTCACATTGTGTGGATAACTAGACTACTAAACTGCACTACTGCAGGCTGCAACTTCAAGTCCTTACAAACATGGAAGGATGTAGAGGTAGCATTTTCTTAAGTTGTGCATTTATATAATTTCAGCTGGAACACAGGTTAAGGAAGAAGAAAAACATGTGACTGACCACAGGAGTGGAAGCCACTGGGCTCACACAACTCTCTTGTAAGTCATTCTCAAGTCGGCACTTGACAGTTATACAGAAGTCTGTTTTCCGGACAGGTCACCGTCGTCTATGTCGCTTCACCACAGTTCACCTGTGCCAGCCACTTCAACACCAGTAACGACAGGGAACCAGTCAGTACCACCTTGGGAAGATCCAAAACAGAGGTATGTGGTATAGACACAAGCCTCTTTAATGCATTGTGTTGAATGCACTTCATATCTCTATTTTCTTTTTTATATCCCACTATATGAGGAACTTTCATTAAAGTCCACTATTATTGCAAAAACTGTGCACACACACAGTCTAGTGCATTGATCACTGCAGTTTTCTGGAGGTTGGCTTTAACATTTTCCTCGTTGCTAGGGGTCTGTACTCAAGTTCAACAAACCCTTCACCACGGTCTATTCGAAGCTCTGGGTCCAGGCACTGCCGCTCATCATCCACTGAGGGAGACTGCAGGCGAAGACGGTAAAAGAAACAGTTGTTTGCAGTTGGTCACTTTAGACGGTTCTACCTACCTTAATAACATCTTGACTATTGTAATCGTACCCCTTATGTAATACTGTTCTGCACCGTGTTCGAGGAATTATCAATGAATGAATGTGATGATAAGAAGTGCAAAGACATTCGTGAACACAGGGTGTCGCAGGAGCCAATGTTTTGACAAGCGTATAGAAATGTTTGCTTTAGTGACACCCTGCATTCATAAATTTTTTATCTCTGCTTGTGAACTTTAGCGTAGAAAACTATATGGTATTTCAGAAGCACTTAGGAAATAAATTATACCTATATTGTGTACGTTACTGATCTCAGCTGCATCTTATTTTGTATTTTCTATAATGTTTATGAATTTGGTGGCATGTTAAAGGCTTTTGGAAAAGCTTTCTTTTTCTGCAATCTCATCTTTTTGTAGGCATCACAGCCGACGAGGTTCGGATAATGAAAGTGAAGTGTCCAAGTCCTCTCGTGGTTCTCGAGCATCCAAGTGCTCGCGAGCAAGCAGTGGAGGTTGCCGGCACAGGTAATCGGCTCTGCTAGTGCGGGGGGGATTCTATAAAAAGGGAACAGCTCATAAGCTCTGTTTGGTGGGCTTTGTGCCACACTTATGATGTTGGTGCAGACGCACGAGAATAGTTTCCACAGGTCAAATATGTGTCTGGCTTTGCAACACATCTGTTGGCAGCATGGTAATGTTAGCCTAATGAGCATATGAAGCAAAATCAGCTCAAACATAGTTTTCAACTTTCGCTTTTACTATACTTGGTTGTCTTAACATAATCCATGTGAGAGGAAGCATGTTATTTGCGCATTTTACTCCATTGCAAAAAGCAAAGCTTTGAAGGTTTCTTTTATTAGAGTTCTTTTGCCTGAGGTGATTGAACATGCCTTTGCATTGTTTATGTAGCCAGTTAAATTTGTTTTTAAACTGGAAATGATAATAATGCACATAAATAGGCACCTCGCAGCCACTTTCGTTTCGGGATGTATTATGGATGTGCAACGGCTCCTTGAATGTTTTCATAAAGCAAATAATAGCACCTGCTTCACATACAGGTCACAGTCTCTCTACACACGAATTCTTCTGTAGATGTTCTAGTGCTATGCAAACCTGCGGAGAGAACACATGAACAGCATGAATCACATTATTCTTTTTATGTAGCAATGGTATACATGTTTTTTTTTGACGGGTTCAGAGCCAATTTGGAACTTACTGCTGTTGTTATGTAATTTCTGCATAAATGTCCTTATTACACCATTGCAGCCATCTATAAGTTGCCTGTCCTGGATGACTTGAGACATTCATCACATGACATAGATTGAAATCATGAGGTGCCTTGTGCTTAAGATACAAAACACACAGTATATTGTAGTGAAAACCAATAAAAGGAAACAAGAGGTGCAAAAGAGCATCATTTGCATCTTTTTAAATTAGTAAAGCTGCTGTGACTAAATTGTGGCTGAATGTAATGTACTAGGGAATCAACAATGTTCAAATGCCAAGATAATGAATGAGCAAAGTTTGTCCCTGCCAGAAATTCAAGCCTACATCGTAGACGATCATGTCTCGCGAATCAGTGTGTATTCAGGAAAAAGGGAAGGTGCTTGCACGATTGTCAGAATGGAGCTCCTTATCACATGCGTAAGAGTTAGCTGGAGGCAAATTTTTTTCTTTTTCACGGCAGTTAGATGTGCACAGTTTTCACTCAGTTCAGTGAGACATGTTTTGTAAATAGGTGGCTTGTTCAAATCATTCTCCTTGATTTCCGATCGGTCGAGGCAGAGTCGAAGCATGCTCAGTAGTCAAGCAAAGTAGCTGCTTGTCAAAATGCAACCCATTACCCTTTGGAATGAAGTGCAGGCCGAATTGACACCCATTTCATCTCTCTCCTCTAGCTCTACCATGTTCTGTAATAATTCAATATTCTGGCTTTCAGTAAAAAAATCAATATGGCAGTTCATTGTCTTTAGATTGTAATTGTGCTCGAGTGGGATTATTACTTCGACCAATTACTTTCAGCTGCCACTCAAGAGACAGCGGGAGTGAGTCTGACCACCACCACCATAGGCACAAGCATCGGCATCACAGGAGACATAGGTGAGCTAATACCAACCGGAAGAGTTCGATTCATAGAGTAATTGTTTTGGCCATGGCTCATCATTGCATTAATAAATATTCTGTTGCTGAATTTTGTTAGAGTGCCTGCCAGAAATATGATTTGGTGGGGCTGGCTACATTGGCATAAGGCAATCTTATGATCTGCACTTGTGAAAGCAGAATACAAGGCATTAGATCCATTTCTGACTGGAGTAGTTAAATATAGTATTTGAAGGATTTATTTCAGGCACATTACATGGTGTTTAAAAACATCATTTTTTAAAAACAATAACACTTCTATCTGAGGATTGAGGTTAAAGGTGTTACTATGTCACATGAGGAGGCCTTGTTGCCATGCATTGCTAACAGCAGCTAAAAGCCAAGTGCATACTACACACACACATGCACACAAGCATGTACGCATGCACACAAACACACACACATACACAATAGCTTTGAGAATATATTGTAAAAATTAAGACAAATCTGAATGAAAATATATTACATTCTTATTGTAACAAAGTAATAAAATGCATTGTTGTGTATAACTTTATGAAGGTTTACACATTCAGAAAAATACCTAACCCAAATATGCAGCTAACTTGACAGCAGATTACTTGCCTTTCTTTTGTAAGCTCATAGACTGTCCCAATACAAAGCCAGCTATCAAGATTAGTGCATAAAAGGCCATGTATATGTCTATGTGCATTTTGATCTGGGAGTGTTAATCAGTGTTGACTCAGAGTGTTTTTATCGCTACTGGTGTTGCTGACTAACATTCTCAGATGTCAATGCTCATATACACCCTATAAAGTGGATGGGGAGATGACCGCCGCTGTAGCTCAGTTGTTAGAACTTCGGATGCATCATTCGAAGGCTGCAGGTTCAATCCCTGTCAGTGGAAAGTTATCTTTTCGACCACTTTTATTTCTTCAAGTTTACTTTAAAATTATTGCTAATAACATGCTCTATACTTTCCTTGGTGTCATTGCATGTTAGGTTTCACTAATGGCTGTTAAGGTAGTGTGAGGCAGAGCACCTTACTTTATTATCTCTACATTTGAGCTGCCATGGCTGACGAACAAATTAAACTTTGTCAATAAGTACTTTTGGCATCTCTTTTCAAATGCCTCCTCCTTAATTTCTTGAACTCACAATTTAATGCACTTCAAGCACCAGTGAAATTAATTTTTGCGTACCACTGTCAGCTTGTGAATGCCGTTGAAAATAGTAAATGTGATGCTCAGTGTAGGGACACTCTATGTTGTAAAAATTAACTTTAAAAATATCCCAGGAGACTGGTGAATTCACGATAAGAAAATTAACGAAAAAATGTATAGACTTTCCCCCCAGCTATGCACGTGGCATCTTCAGTGTAGACTGACACAAGTAATTGTAAGTCGACCAGTCTGCTCCATGCGCCCATCTCTGCAAATGTTTTTTTTCCCACAAAAGTAGGCAAAAGGATACTTCCATAATCCTGGTTCATCAGTTGTGATTATTTGTCTTGTGACACCAATCATGGTTCTCTGCCAGGTATTTAAATTTAGAAGGACGCATGTGATGAGTGAACTGGTTTATGTCCCCTCATTTGTGATGCCACTTTAATAGGCGGTGAAGCATCTGTACTTTTTGTTAGGTAATTTTTTTAAGTGAAGTCAGAGTCATTTGAAATCGGCATCAAAAGTGCAGTGCTTGGTTTCATAGCTGATTTTGGGTTTCAATGTTTGCAGGTCATATGAACTGATTGATTCTGAAGCCCAGTGGAAAGAAGTCCAGAAACAGCAGCAGGCTCTCAAACAGCCCCAGAGTGCTGTTGTGCGGGATCTGTCGGGAAGGAAAAGTGGGCAAGTGGCATGAAAAACAAAATTTATTCTGTTTATCAAGCGCACTGAAGATACAAACATACTGGCTAGTCAAAAATTGAAACAGGCTGTAATATTTCATTGACTGAATATACGTATGTAGTAATAAGTCACACTGATTGGTTTCTGTGGAAATGGAGGTTTACTAGTGCTGGACACAGGTTAAAGATGTAGGGAACAAATGCTAGACCATCAATGGAAGAATCATAATCACTGTTGATTTGTATTTTTTATGTGAAACTCTAGCGTTTGTCTTTTACGTCTCAATCTGTGTCAACTCTTGCATTTGTAAACATAAACTTCGATGCCACAGTGCTTATACTAAGCCATCAAAACAAAGATACTTGTCAGAATCTGTTTCAAAACTTCTGTCTATTAGTCTATACCCTGTTCATACATTTATGCTACTTCATGTCTTATGTAACCTGCAAAACACGCTGAGTTGTCAGTGTTCCTTCAAAAAGTGACTTTATCAGTTTCACCCTTTATGAGTTGCACTACTACTACTGTAAGCAGTCAGGAATATTTATGTGAGCAAGCTAAGTGGAGCGACTGTGGTGCAGGTCTCTTTTGCATCTTTTTACAGAAGCTTTCTTTAATGCGGCCCAGCAACATTTTTCTAACTAATCATCGAAGGCTTATCTAAAGGAGTTTATTGCCTCACAAATTGACAGCTGCAGAAATTGTCAGAATCCATTAAGTACGAGTGGAGCTACACAGATTCGTTGCATGCTGTAATTTCTCTCTTCTCTCATCCTGACGAGCACGCTGAAGGTTAGGCAGGAAAGGATGGCGCAGGGGAAAGAACTTTCATCACGTACACATCATGGCCTTGAGCACTTCTTTTTATCATTTTTTTTCTTTGAATACACACCTTACTTTAAGTGTTATCCTGGGCGTGCACGCGGGCACATGGAATCCTTCTGCGGCAGCCTCACTAAATATGAAACCCATGATGCTAACATCAGAGAATGGCTGTGAATTTCGGTATATGGCATCGCCTGTAGAGAGAAGAGGGAACGATTTTTATGTGTCTTTGAAAATTACTGGGAAATTCGAGGCCGTGTGCTGTGCTTCAATGTTTTACTTGCGTGCCCCAAGGAGCCCCGGCTGAAAAATGGCAGCATTCTCTGACTGTGCTGAAATGGGTTGCAGGGCCTCTTTAAAGATAATTCGATTATAGGAGACTATACAACATGCAAACTGTGCTTTGCAGTGGCAGAAGAATGAAAATGTGGCTGCTTACAAAACGAAGTACTACTCGAATCTAAGCCAACCCCAATTCTCAGCTGACTACCTAAACTCTGAAACCAGAGGAATAAAATGTTGCTGCATATGTAGAACAAGAAAAGGCTACACATGCTGTATTACACATGCAGCTTTTCCCTGTGTTTGCATTTGTAAGGTGCTCTGTACTAAACCGACACCGTTGTCGCTCCTCTGAAATGCGACAACTGCTGTTGCGCCTGTTGCCCCGAGCAATATGTGTCCAGCGTGTTGCCCACTCGCTCTATCACTGTGCCAGACTGTGCCGGGACACTTGGATGCACGCATTTACTATGCAAGGGTCTGTGCAAGAAGTTTCTAAATATGCGAGCTACTCGCTCCTAATACTCCATGAGCAAGGCGTGTACCATGTTTCGGTGTTCTGCGCAAGGCATAAGTAAATGGTTCCACAGCGTTTTTGGGTGTCGCTTACCAGGAACATGCAGTGGGTTTACAATGCAAGCCATGCCACACAGTCTGTGTTACAGATGTGAAGATGCTTTGTGCGGTAGTATTGTTGGCATTAAGTCGCAATCGGACATTTTTCACTGTCTGCTATAGCATTTCCAGCCATCACCACACTCAAGCCAAAGTTATAATCATTGGCTGGCTGGCATCTGTAACCAAAAAGGCAAAATATATCTTGCATTAAAGTGTGGGCTTGGCCATGGCTCAAGTCTTGAGGAACACTTTTAGCGGCCAGGTATGTGACAAGCCACAGCAGTGTGAGTTATCAGTGAATGCATCTCCGTCTCACTGGAGGTAACAAAAACTTGCAGCAGCATTCGTTGTTTTCCACTGGTGTTGCTGATGGCCGCCACGAAACTGTTTTTTTTAGGCAAGGTTAGCAGTGCAGCATATTTTTTCTCAGTTTCGATGATAAACTGGCACATATTTTTTTTTAAATCCTCGAATCTAAGCTACACTAAAGGCTGGGGAATGGGTGTTGAAAACAAAACTATCCACCCAGATTTGAGTAAGTACATTATTGTGTCTGCTTTGTCCTCAGGTATATGCATTCAGGTATGGAAACCGAGTCAGAGGCCCAATATGCTCAAAGGAAAAAGCACAGGAGGTAATCACAGAATTATTTTGCTTCGTATGTTTATCTTTCCTTATTTCTTTACTCGCGTCATTCCATAGTTTAGCAGAATCAAAACCTATTTTAGAAAATACAAAAGATGCCAGCACATGCACTTGTAATGTCACTTGTGCACACCTGTACAATGCATGGATTAGTGCACCATTGTCTCATTCATAAAGAAGCATTCTGGAGCCTTGTGCCATTGTTTCAAGTGTAATGTTCTCATTCCTGCCATCAGGACTTTCTGTTCCAGTGAAATTTTTGCCATGGTTATTGTATTCCTTTTTGCAGGCATCGCTCTCGCTCCAAGTCACCGGACGTCAAAAGGTCCATTCCTGAAGACGTTAAAAAGCACATTGCGTGAGTCCATTTATTGAGCTTATCATAGACCCTTTTTTGTAAAGGCACCAACATGCAGTGCTTGGCAGGGTGACGAGCATGTAGCCCTTCATATAAATGACGGGCGCAGTCTAAACATCGGCGTGCTTCTGTCACTTTCATGTATTTTTAGATGGCCTGAACTGTGAATACTTTGCAAGTAAATATAGATATTTGAAAGCAGCTTTATGAGTTATACTATAAGCGTAAGGCTGATGAAAAAAAAAAAAATGATTGGCCCTAGGGATCACCAGCCAGAATGATCACTTGTGCTGGTCTTTTGTCTGTGGGGAATTTGCACCAGCCCACCATGATTTCATGCATTCAGAACATTATTATGACTGATTGTTCCAAGGCAAGGAACAACTTACACGCAGGTATGTATCTTCACTAGACAGTATTGTAGGATAGCTATGAAATGTATCGAGATAATAAATTTGTTTGCATCACTGAGTGACAACATGTTTCATTACCATGAGTGAATGACACTATTACATTTGTCATTGACCAATTCCAAGTGTCACTACCTTCCATTTGTAGGTATCACTTGATTGATCCTGTGACACTTACCGAGGAAGAGAAGAAGGACATCAAGTACACAAAAGTAGAGTGAGTATTGCACAGTTTGTTTTGTCCGTCCAGCTTTTGTCAAGTGCCGCAAAACAGAATTTTCCGTTTCGTGCAGTCTTTCTTAAATCCTATTGCATATCCTCCATCTTGTACATGTGCATTGGTTTTTGTGGTAAGCAAGTTGTCCCCATGTCTCATTGTATCTTACAGAACGGACTCCAGGCTTTTCAAGATCCGTTACTCACCCACGGCAGGCCGTCCAAACTACAGGATGGCTAAGATTTCCTCCAGGTAGTTGCATTGTAGACAATCACTCTGGAACCAAGAAAACAGTCTCGAACAGCAGAGCAATTCATGTGCTTGTGTTAGAGATGGAAGTATACTGTGATTCGTTGTTGCTTTCCTGTAGGGCGATCCCACATTAGATGGAGCTAAGGACGGCTTGTCGACCACGTAAATTTATTTCAAAATTTTATAACTTGTCGCTTGACGAGTGGAAGGAAGAGATTCGTAATTAGTTTTGCTGACAAAATTTTTTCAAAGTGCAGTGTATCAAAAGTGACAAATAATTGGAGTGCTGCACTTACCTGCTCTGTTGTTTTAGCGAACTTTGGTTATGAATTACACAAAATATAATAAAGTCAGGTGAAATTTATTAAACCAAGTATATGAGTGTTCTTGCTGGTGCTTACTTATATTGGTTTTTATAGGTAGTGTAGATGCTCTCATTAAAAAAAAAACTCGTAATCAGTTATGGAACTGTTCTTTTGTCTAATTTGCAGTTCATTATCTCAAAAAAGCCTCATGGCAGAGTGGCAGCAATGCAGCATTACATTCTACACACACTTATTTACCAAGCAAGCTGCTAAAGCTTGTAGAACTCGCATAACTTTTTAATAAAGAAACACGATCGAGCTAAGTTCTAGAAAATGCCAAACAATGGAAGTTTCTGATGACATTTAAAAAAAGAAACATCTTTAGTATTGCCTAAACTTTGTCTTCTTTTTCTCTTCCAAATCGACTTTCACAATCATTAAATCTTTTCTAACAAAATTTTTCAGCTGGGAAGAATATAAAAATACTGATTTTTCAATTCATGCATTTGATTCTACATGTCTTCAAAAATTCCCTAATTTCTTCAGTCTTCGTTGAAGTAAATGTCTTCTTGAAATTCTTGAAAATTAAAAAATAAAACACAGGGAAGTGTGTTCAGGGAATGCCGGTGGCGGTTCACTTACATCTAAAGGCGTCAATTGCTGATACATCAAGATGTGGCCGTTGTCTGAATTCAGTCATTGAGAGAAACAGCTGCAATGTGCAGTCCCTATCACACACTCGGAAAAACTTAAGTACTCGATTTCATGAAACTTCGGCTAATGAGGGCGTTTTTTTTTCTGAACTGGGCTGTGCCTGCATGCACACATCACTGGCGCACAGAGGAGGGTGCCATTTTCTAATTTTGTTTAGTTCTTTTTTTTACCAAAATGCATGCTTTGAGCATGTTTTTTATTGATTTTTTTTTACTGTGCTATCTGCTGAAGCAAAAGAAAACACAGCAAAGTGAATTGGGGTTGGCTAACTGCGATGCCCCCAGGCGCTTATGCATATTGGACAAGCCCAGCTCGTCCTCGTTAGAAGCAATACAAACTCTGCGCATGAGCTCAGCTCATCTTAAGTAGGGAAAGTGTTTAAAACATATTGCATAATTTTGTTGCTGAAATAGTTGTAGCCTCTCCAACGAGGCCCTTATGCCAGGATAGACAATTGTTATTGATCCGACTTCTTGCTCACAAAATATATGGAATGCTGTCATGATTGGCTTTCTTTTCCTAAAAGGCTAGCAGTACCGAAAAAAGCGTCTGACGTCAATTTTGAAATGGTATGGTCTCCGTAGCGGCCGTGAGTGTGGGGCTTGCCCGTGAGTGGGGCCACAAGTGTGGCCATCAGCAGGCATATGCCACCAGAGATGCTCGTACTGGGAGTCTGTGCAGTGAGAGCTCGTTTTCGCATCATCAGATCAATAGAGTTTTAAACAACACCTCTCAGGTAACTTCAATGTGTGCGTACTGAAGCTTTGCTATTTATACGCTCAATGATTCGCATTGATAACATGGCGGATATGGCACTGAGGCACTGATTACATTGCAGATATGGAAGCAAGATGAAAACTATTAAAGAGCTATGAGCGCTCATTTCACACAAGCTGCCATCAGAGAAACCGTGTTGTGCAAGTCGCAATCAGTAGAAGGCATGAATGTGCCTCTCCAGTCGCTAAGCAAGATATAGAACATCAAAGCAAAAAAAGCAAGACTATTGGTAACAGGGCGCACCCGCCTATGTCAGATGTCGGCAGCAGGTGGCCTGAGCGGGCTGCACATTCGGTCTGCCGTTCACACCTCACTCGGCCCCAATAGTGCTTGCGCTTTTCTCCTGCTCTACTGCTCCTGTACATCCCGAGGCAACTAAGTACACTCGTACCCCATTATAACAAAGTGTCATCTCACACAAAAATACCTTTGTTATATCCAAAAATTTGTTATTAAAGTATATTCCTAGCACTGTTTTAATTACAAGGTTATCCTTCATTTACTTTTTTATAACCGATATTTCATTATATTCATATTCGCTGTAATGAGATTTGAGTGCATAGCTCTGAGCAAGTGTATTTCGCACACTATCTTTCAAAGCGCAAGAAGCTCATTGCAAGGAAGTGAAATTTTTGTAGAGTTATTGAATTAGGTATCAATGCTTTGAAAGAACTTTTAACATGTTCAAAAGATCAATCACTGTCAATAAGATGGACCACTTGTGCTACCCATGATTCCTTTATCTACTTCTGCAAAGAAATATTTTCACAGAATGTGTAGTTGAGTGATGACATTTTTGTGCCCCCTGATGTAGAAAGTGACATTATGAACCAGATCATTGCAACTACCAGCGTGTCCCCTATGAATCCTCCAGGTGCATTGAGAATTCAGGACAGGCCTGGCCACATCAACAGGAAACAAAGGAAGGTGCTGAAGGCAGTAGCCAAAAACGTTTTCTGCAAAATACGCTGGGCATACAGCCAAGTTGGTGTAGCGGGAAATTCAGCCAAATGAAACGACTCGTTCTGTGCACAGATAATCGAAAGCATGAAAGCATTCAGCAAGCTTATGCAGCTTCGACACCCCAAGAATGTTGCCAACTTCTCACTCTCCTGGCATAAGCACTAGTGAAAAATGAGATTAAGAAGCTGATCCATCAAGAATCAAAGCATCGTATCTTCTGTCCTGCTTGATGTGCAGAGCCTTGCGTAAGGACCTAATTGGGGTGGCTGTAACTATTAGTGCAACGAAATATGCACTACCTTTTAATCAATGTGAACGTTTATGTTGAAGAAAATAAATGTGCAAAGTTTAAGCAATATCAAAAAACCTTTGTTTTCATAACTGTCATCAGAAATTTACACTGTTCAGTGTTTTTTTCAACTTGACCCCGATTGTATTTCTTTATTGAAAAGTTATATAAAAATATAAGCTCCAGCACTTTGGTAAAAAAGTGTGCATAGAACGTAATGCGGAATTGTTGCCACTCTGTTGCAAGCCTTTCTTGAGATAAAAATCTCCAAAACAGACAAAAACTATTTCCCGAGCAAGTTTTTTAGTCTTTTTATAAAAATGTACACTAACCATAAAATTAAAAAGAACTAGCAAAAACGTGCATAAATTTATGTAGAGAAACTTGAGTGACCTAACTTTTCTGTAATTCATATTTTCTGTAATTCATATTTTCTGTAAGTTGCCAGAACAGCAGGTGCTTAGAAAAAACTTTTGGTAGCAAGACCAGTTGCGGTTTTCACACACTAGCGAACAATATCTATACAATTATGAAATAAATTTAAGCTGTTGACTGACCACCTCATGTTGTATCTTGTGTGGAATCATCCTGTATTGTCATACGAGGTCATAGCATACTGGTTAAATGATGGCCATATGAGCTTGCCGTAGTTATCACATTCATATGTTGCTGGAGAGCAGCTCAGGAACTATTGTAGCACTGTGAGATGCCCTAAACACGTTGCTTGTAGATGCTAACCTTTGTGGTTGCAGTTCAGATATTACCAGTAAATAAAACACGCACAGATCATTCTTATATCTTTTTTTTACATTGTATATGTTACATTCACTCAGCCAAGCAATCACTCAGTCTGTCAAATCAAATCAACCGATCAAGTCTTTATTTCAATTTGTACCTTCTAACTGCAGGAGGTGAGAAAAAAAGCAACGAATTTTCGCCTGCTTGACAGGCCTCGTCATTCTTAGCAGTAGGCATGAGGCAAAAACTACTGAGCAGAAAATGAGAACAAGTCTCTGTTCACAACTAACAAAACTATACTCCTCCCATCTGCTTTATTAAGTATATATGTGTGCCATTAAACCTGGGAGTGTTAGTCAGTGCTATTGGCAGGCAAGTTTTTTTTTTTTTTCGTCCACATTACTTCCCATTTATATTAAAATTGTTAGAAATAACATCCCCAATACTATCCTTGGTCTTATTGTTTATTAAATATAGTTATAAATTATTAAAGCACATTGGTGTATAACATCTTGAATGTGCTAATGCCAAGTTCTTGTCATTCAATACTGCTTAGCCGTGCTGCCAAAGAGAACAAGAATGGGCCAGAAGAAGAAGACGGACCCCCTCCACCTTATTCAACACTGCATTCATCTCCTGCTGCACGGGAAGCTGGAGCCACCTCCATAAAAATCCCACTGGAGCTGCCCTCGACATCTGGGCCTTACGAGCCATCACCCGAGATGACGAGGGACACATATCCCCACCCGTTCACGACTACTGTGTCGAACGGGAGCCCACTCGCGAATGCTGGCGTGGCTGTAAGAACATCCACTAGCAATGGAAAGCTGCCAGTTTTCACGTCAAGGTTTGTATTTATTTGGCCACTTTAGCTAATGTCAAATATACGTTGCACTGTAATGACAGAAGCTAGTTGGCAAGAATTCATCATAAACTTGTATGATGTGAAGCCAATGTTTTCGAAGTAGACTTGTCTTCAGTAAGGCAGCAACTGCTTTCCTTAGCAGCAATTCACTCTTCCTCAACCAAACACGTTTTTTGACTTTGGAACGTGGCACGATGGAGTGTTCGCTTCAGCAGCGATACACTGTCAAGTTTTGCGAGAAATTTTGGTAGAGTGCAACCGAAACATTCAAGATGCTTCAAGAGGCCTTCAAGAACTACTGCACTTCAAGGTCACCGTCCAGGAGGTGGCGCATGGCGTTGGAGAAGGGCCACGAGGATGTTGCCGAGAAAACTCGTTCTGGATGCTCAACATCAGCCAAAAACAGCGAAAATTTGGATCATGTGCATGAAATCTTGAGTTACAACCATCGATTGAACATCCAGTCAATTGATTTTGCACCGCAGGCAGAAACTCTCAATGCTGATATTTACTGGAGATGCTCAAACGTTAGAAATGGTGGGTCACGCGTGTGACGGCTGACAGCAAGCTCCAACATGACAATGCCCCTAGCCTCATGTTCTTTGTTACAAACTTCCTTGCCTGAAGCAACACCCGTGGTCTCCAGTTCCCCTTAATGTCCTGACTTGGCTTCGTGCGACTTTTTTCTTTTTCTGACAAAAGAGAAATCTAAAAAGAAAGCATGTGGGAAAGAATGAAAATATCAGAAAGCATGTTACAACGTTCCTTCAGAGTGCCTTCCAAGCGTGGCAGACACGTCTCTGCAAGTCTCTTGATTCAGGGGGTGTGTGGGGGGGAAGTATTTTGAATAATTTTAACAATTGGTACAGGTCGCACGAATAAATCTGTTCCCAAAAAATACGCATTACTTTTATAATAGAACTTGTATTTATGAAAATTCTCTGTTATGGGGGTAACGATGGCTGTGGGTGGTGCCTATGTATTTTCGTAGTTTGTAACCGACTTGTGTAGATGACAGTGAACCCAGAGCACCCTCCTGGAAAGTGAATCAATTTACACTCTGAGAGCAGAGACATCTTGGTGCCTGAAAAATTATGCTTTTCACTGCTAGCAAGCCATCAGGAAAGTAATTTTCTCTCGCGTTCCTCAAGCTCGTGACTGAAATTGCACTGTTAATTTCAATGGTGTCATTGTAGCTCCTTCAGGAATCATTTATTTGTGTGCCACAGCATTTTCAAACGTCCAAAATTAAACAAGTTGAAAGCATTGATGTGTGTGTGCAGCAATCACTTGATGCTTTCCTTACTTTGAAGTGCTAGAAACTTAGGCAGTGTGCATGCTTACTTTCGCATTACTAGTCACGCTAAGTGGTGTGTTTTGCTTTCACAGCACAATAATGTATAAATTGTCATGTTCATTTATTTTCTTTAGAGCATCTTCAACAAGCAACCTTCTAGCACCCACAACAACCACGTCACTTTGCATGACAAACTTGGCGAATGGTGGCATCTCCTACAAGTCATTCACAGTAAGCATTTGTTTCAAGATGAAACTGTTGTATGTTTCATGCGAAAATAATTTTGTACAAAAAGCCAGCATGAGAGAAATGAAGCAAAAAAGATGACATGATGTCCCGAGTTTTGAAAGCCACACAAAAGCGAGTGAAAGCATTGCTCTGCATATACTAAATTATAATAATCAGAAGAGATGAAGTTAGTAGCGGGTGAAATTAGTGAATGGTAATGACATGATGATAATCAAAGTAAATTTACATTATCAATAGTTTAATTAACTGACGTTAGCAAGTGCTAGTGAACGCTTGACATCAACATTAAGGGCGTAGTAAAATAGCCACACCTGATGTAAAGCAATGTGGAAATTGGCACAACTTAGTCAGGGTTCATCTTGCTCAAACTGCACGGTTGGATGGAACACGCTTGTTTGTCCACTTCCTTCTTTCTGTCGTCAGCTGTCTACTGTGACAGCTGATGTATTTCGCCTTCAAGTTTTCTTAGGTGAATACCCTTTGCATTATCTTATCACCCATCTGGGTTAGTGAGGAATGTTTTCCTGCTGTCGCACTGGCTTTTTGCATGCAGCAAGATTTTTACTTGCATTTGTCGAACATTTGAAGTTACTTGGTAGCAAGGATTGCTTATGAAAGGTGGAAATTCACATTGAATGCATGTAATTTGGCACGTGAACGATGAATTAGCATAATTCACTTCGGCAAACTTTAATGCCAACTGAGGCACTTGTACTGCAGAGCAAGTTATGTTGCCCACGTCACGTGAGTACTGCAGCAAATTGACAATAATATCACCTCTTTCTTGCAGGAATCTTCGCAGACAGCATTGACTGAAAGTCCTCGATTGACGTCTCTAGCACCGCATCTAATGCTTTCAACAAGGTTCACATCACTTCATATTCTTTCTCCTTGGTGCGCATTTTAGGGCTGTAATGGCCAGTGCATGACCATGTGACAGTGGATGTATGACAAGTGGGGCCCCGAAAGTGCTATGCATTTAAAAACAATATGAACGCAAGGTCTGATGATACTATCGCGCTCCACTCTTAAATGTAAAGCTTAAGCATTCCCCAAGTTTTGCACTGTCATCGCTGTCATTGTCATTGCTTGTGTATGCACTGTCATTGCTTTCGTGAAGTATTCCTTCTAGAGGACGTCCACTATATATTTCGTACCCCTTCGTAATGACCAACATCTTTAGATGTACGTACTTATTGGTCCTAGAGCTGCCCATATAAAACCAGCTCTTGTTCCCTTGCAGATTCGGTAGCTCTGAGGAAGAGACAGCCAGTGCTTCGCATGAGCTACTGCCGCCAGTTACCAGCAGCGGGCCACGCGTCACTTTCCAGACTCCAACAGTGGCCACTTACTCTAGGGTCGGTCTCTTCTGAGTTACGGGTGTGCGTCTCACTGACTCCATCTACTTTGTTCACCATATTCCTGCAGTGCATTTGTGTATGTTCCAACTAAACTCAGAATTTTTCGCTGTTTACATGACCCTTCATGTAGCTCTCCAGACATTGAAGTTGTATGTGGCCATCAACATAAAAATCTCAAGTAAACTAAAAAAATTTTCAGAAATAGAACATTTTACAGTGGTGCATCACACAAGTTCTGATCTATATAATTGTTATTCTTTACACACTAAAGTTAAATAATATGCTAGAAACTTCATTCACATATTCATATGGACTTCGAACGATGCAGTGATAGCGGGACGTTTAAAACTGCCTTCTATATTTTTTCCAACTGCCTTCTATAACACCGGGGTGTGTATAGCATTGAATGCTGAGATGAATACAAAAGAAATGATGAAAATTAGTGTGCTTTGACAGGTTATTACTTATTAGTTGTCAAAGTTTTAAACCAGAGCAGACAAGAAAAAAAAAAGAAAAAAATGTACCTTTTCGCATTTGCTCCACCGGAGACATTACTGGTTGCGTCCAGTCACCACATGATAGACATACCTGTACCGGAAGCGTCGCATTACGTTAACCATTGTGCCGAGTGCCAAGTGCCGTGCTGCAATTGCTTTCAGAAGACATAATTCGCTGGAGTAAAAAAGAATGCTTTAAATTTTTTAGCACATAGTGGCTTTGCCTAGCTGGGACCCCAAGAATTTCTCCTGAGAGTGTACCTCTCAAATTAATCACAGTGAAAAGCCACTGGCGTCACTTTCACATGACCAAACATCACTTCAGATGCCAAAATTTGCCGTTGTGGGATGCTGTACTTGCAGCAGAAGGTGGTTTCTCCTTGAAAGGATTGTAACTTTGTGTTTTTGACACTCTTGCGTGCATGATAATATTTCGACACTCCGCAGGAGCAGAACTAAGAAGCAATGAAAAACAACCCACTTCATTTATATTGGTTTAACAAGTGTGAAGGATCTGAACTGGTTGATGCTTGTTAATGCGCTCAACTTGTGATGATGGCTGAATAGCAGTGAAGATGTGCGGTTGAGAAAACAGTCAAAGGTTTGATTCCCTCTCACGCACGAACTGTGTGTACAATACAGAAACACTCAGGTACTTTGATAAATGGGCTTTCAAGAAATTGAAGTGGTTGAAATTCTTTGCAGCACTTTGCTGTGACATTCCTCATTGTTCGTTATGTATAGTTTGAGGCATCAAAAAAGTACCGACACAAACTTTAGAAGTTTTTATGCTGTAAGCCTAAACAAAAACACTGGTGTCAAGAACCATAAAAGAAGTAGGGTGCACCTCAAAGCACAATAAATATGTTTTTAATATCGTTACCGTAAAAATGACTTGTGGTTTTGGTATTAAGAGGGCACTTTTACAGTGACATGTCAAAGCAGTCTGACGCAAACCTAAATCACACAGGGACATCAACTAAAGATGTACTGCTATCTGCTGTCAGTTCCACGTAAACAAAATGATGAGTGAATTGTTGTCTAGTGACTGGCAGATATGTTCCCTGCAGTAGAGCTGTCTTGCAGATGCTGGATGATAAGCACTTTAAAATCAAACTAAGATATTAAATATGTGTTGCTTCAAAATAGTGTAAGTACTCCTTTGAAACATGCTAGTTGAATATATTTATGGTTTACAAGATTAATCACTATTTGGTAGGGGTGCTCGTGAAAAACAATAAGAGCTTCATGTAAAACCTTTATATGTCTGTGATGTTTCACAATCGGAAAATATTGCAAATGTCTGAAAGCTTACTTGTTTATGAAGTTCTGTCTTATGTCACTCTTGCAGGTTTATTCATCTTCACCGTCGTGGAATGCTTGGATCCCCAAGGCGAGCACCAGCGACACAATTCCAAAGAGCCCGCTGTCTGGGTGCCATGAAATGAGTACGGAGTTGTGACATACGGCCCTGAATAGATTTCCCATCCGCTGAGTGAATGCAAGGAAAAGCAGAAAGTCTCTTGCCCTGAGATTATGGTTAAAAAAAATTGAAAATATAACTACAAATTTAGGCTACTAGAGGACATGCAAGTGGGTTTTTTAACTACATCAGTCACAAATAAGAAAGAGCTGTCTGCAAATGTATTAAAGTTAACATTATTTAAAAGCACTCAATATTATATTTCTAGAAACAAAAACAGGTAAAAGTTGTAGCAGGTAATCTTGATTAGCATGGAGTGAAAGGTCTAATTATTCTGAAATCAGTCATGTTTCATTTTTGCAATACAAGAATGAAATCATAGGCCTAGAATGCGTTGGCAACTTGTTTCCAGTTGTATTGATTTCGAGCAAATAAGAATTATATTTTCAACAGTGCTTCTGGAACGCAGCACGTTGAACAAACCATTGACGAAAGTTGGCTGCAGGCATATGCTTCACTTTAGGGTAAGTGAAGAGACAGTGACTGTGCAGGAGGTTCAGTGCACAGACTATCATGCTCTTTTATGGCCAGTAGTCGAAAGAACTGGCAAAAACAAGTGGCATCCACGCTTGTGGACTGCACCTAAAAGGGTGAGCCAGATGTAGCATTACAAAAATGAGCATTAGTGAATTATTATTAAAGTAACATATTTGTTGCTGGATGTAAGTAAGCGGGCACATTTAGATGTTTAGATATGTAGGTGTACATCTAAATTATGTTTTTATACTGTTTCACTGGTGAGTTGTGTGCCTTAAACATGAAATTTAAGGCTCATTAACTTTACTAGTCTTCTGTACTAACAAGTTGTTGACTGGGGTTTGGATACGCATGGACAGAATAAGCCTTTTGCAGTAGCCAGTAAAAAGTTGAAAACTAATTCATATTCAAACACACCATGAAATATGACTATTATTGTGGGCTTAAATGTCAAGGTATGGTATAAGTGCTATCAGCTGACATTGCTATCATGCTTTAAATAAATGTCAATTTTTATATGTATTGTAATATAAAATTATGTGCTACAACATATTCAAAGTGCAGTGTTCATGTGGCCTATAGTATGTGTCTATGTGTTTACTAATAATAATGTCTGAGAACAAATAAATCGTTTCTCGCATTCTGGTTTATTATGTCTAGTTCAACTAAGACACTAGCATAAGAACTTGCCGAACCAGCTACAGAGGAAATTTCTCCACCAGAAAAGTGAAGTATGTTCACATCCAGCCCTCTCTGCACCTACCATCCAGATGATGGTGAATGCATGCTCTGTTCACTATCATATTTCTCTGCCTTATTGTGCCCAATGCAGGGCAATGGCCTCTGTTGTGTATTTCCAACTAACCTGGTCCTGTGCCTGCAGCAGCTACATTATCCCAGCGGTCCTAATAGGAAAATTCTTTTTGTGTGCAGAACATTTGGCAAAAGCAATTGGATGGGACAGGGTGCATCACTGACTTCTTTTCTCAAACGTTCTGTGCACAAAAATAAAATTTTCTTTTAAAATACAGTACCAACCAGCCCAAGTAGCCCCCTGTTTTATCCAGGGACACTTCTTAATCTTATCTGCCCATCTGACCTTCTGCTTCGCCTTAGCACACATGCCTTCTGGAATCCAGTCTTACTCTTATTGACCAATAGATATCTTGGCTTTCTGCAGGTGGTGGAGGCATTACCAAAAAAAAAGTGGCTAAATTTATTACTCATTGAGATAACAAAAAAAAAAAGAAATGAAGTACTGCCCCATGTTACCTTATGAAGTAATGCATTATCGCTGCAAAAAAAAGTCATGCAAGTTACTTGTGCTGTTACTCCATAATCGGAAAGTTGAATCGATGTGCCTTCGCTGCATAAACTCTCAGTAACGATGTTACAAACAGCTCATATTCATATTTGACATAAAATTTCTGGCCAAGACAAGGATTTTACCAGCAGTACTGCTTTAATGAGAATACTCTGCACAAGTGTGCTGGATCACAGCTGATAAAGTTGCCTTTAGAGTTGCATGTGATGGTTTAAACTGTGTGGCACAAGATCAAACCATTTTCCCTAAAGTGACAAACACAAAATGAGATTTCATCATTGCCCCGCCGCGGGTGGTCTAGTGGCTAAGGGACTCTGCTGCTGATTCACAGGTCGCGGGAGCGAATCCCGGCTGTGGCGGCTGCGTTTTCGATGGAGGCAGAAATGCTGTAGGCCAATGTGCTCAGATTTGGGTGCACGTTAAAGAACCCCAGTGCAAAGAAATCAACACCCTCCGCAAAGTAAATGTCCCTCAACAAATTTACAATGATTCTGGTGGTGTCATTGTACTATCAACACAAATGTTCCAAAATTGTAGTCGTAAAGAAGTGCTTTAACAGTAAACATGATGTGCATGCTTGCAAGGCTCGGTCCTTGGCAAGCTTGATTTTTCTTCACACTGAGCGACTCGACAAACTAGGACGTTTTAGCAAAGGAAGTGTGCTGAAAGAATAGTGACCAGCAATAGATAATACTTAATGCCTCGTCACTAGAATATGAAACACCACATTCGATAACCAATGGTAATATCAGCGGCTGCCCGAGTCACGGCTGCTAAGAATGCGACTTTCCTGCACTGCAACATTCAAACGTCAAATGCCGAAACCGAAACAGTTCCATTCTAATAGCAGTCAGAAACAGAACACAGCGTCAAACCCGACTGTTATGATCAACAATTACTCTCTGCCAGCTCTAGATTGCGATCAAGCATATCTGCAGTTTATTCTATAGAATTCGTATACGCCAGTTTACACGCGAAAAGCAAGCCAGTAAACGGCTCAGTTTTGGGTTTTTACATATTTCGGTGAGCGGAACTGTACAACACACACAAAGTTGTCAGAAGAGACAACGGGGTTTCCCTACACCGCAATTCTTTGGAGCGCATCTAGGTTTACCGTTTTTCGTGGCAGGCCCATGCACCTGCCACGAAGAGTGTAACTGCGTTTAGACAAAAGACAATACTTCAACAAACACTGAGTTCATTTCGATTACGGGCTTATTTACACTTTTATTGTCAGAACGGTGACGACGCAAGCTTCAATCAGTGATGATGAGTTCATCGATACCCCAGTCTTCATAGCTGCCGTCAGGCAGGTACCTGCGAATGATGATGGGGATTTTGCGTGCCTTGAGTTCCTTCATAGCGATCTGCAGAGGGTCGGTCTCGCCTTCCAGCTCCACCATGACCGGCGCGCACATGGCAATTTGTAGCGCTCGTGTGCCCAACACTCGCGCTCTCTCGTACTTGGTCATGTATGTGGTGGTGATGCGCTTCTGGTTCTGCTGCGGTTGGCCATCCGCGGCCTGGAGCAGCTCGATGTTCTCTTCGTCATTCTGGTCGATCTCGTCGAGGTTTTCGTCCTCCTCGACGTCGTCGAAGTCGTCGGCGCCGCCAACGTCGTCACCGTCGTATTCCTCCTCGGCCATTTTTCGACTTCGCGCACACTACACTTCACAAGTCGTTGAAGGCAAGTAGTCGGGCGTGCAAGTAATACTATAGTGATAGTAATATAGACCAACGCTATTAATGCTACTGTTGGTTGATACGGAATGCCGACATTGGTGACTGGCGTGCTTTGAGCTGATTCGGCTTCTTACCCATCTTGACTTTGTTCTCGCCTTGTCTACAAAGTGACGCGCAGCTACGGCGCGGCGGTGTGAACGGCTTAACAGTTGATGGCTTAAACGTTTTGACATGTGGCATCCTCTATTGGAGCGAGAGAAAACTAAAGCACCTGACATTACTGTGAGCCGACCGAAAATGAATGCTTTTAGAACTAGATTCTCGGTTTACTTTCGCTGACGCGAGTTGTGCAACGCAAAGAGAAAGTGTGCTATTGTGCTAACGCCCCAGTTTCATGCTCGGCGAACGCTTCGTGCGTGTAAAAGGAAACCTGTTCAGCCGCGAGAGCAATATCTACGAGCAGCAACACTTTCACCGCAGCAGCTGAGGTAAGGTTTTCTGATCAATCGCGCTGCCTTGGTTGTGCTCTATCCGCTAGATTGTTTTTCATTTATTTCTTTTCCGTTTTAGTTGTCTAACTTAGGCTTACGCTCACTGCCTCTTTACACGAACGCAAGTTGTAGCGTTTGTTTAGGTTTCTTGCTAAATCTCGCCTTCAAGGCCATTCGAATGTTCTCACCGCATTTCTGATGCCTTTATCGTAGTTGTTTACATCTCCCTGATCATGCGCACCTTCCAGTTATATTCTGATCGACGCATCCGGGATGTATACGAGCGGTTTCCGCTTTGTTTGTGTGAATTGATTTTGCTAGTTACGCGCCGCGAATTAGTTTGTGCTATGTGTCCAATTGTGCGTACTTTCGCCTCCCGCGTAATGTCACGACGGTTTAATGAACTGACAATGACTGATACGTGACAACCAATGTGCTCTATTTGTGGAAGTCATCATCGGCAATGATGGCATCTAATCATAAAATAATACAGTGCGTTTTAGACAGCGACGCGCACCACCCTTTTTCATTACTGCGATTGTATTAATTGTGACGGGCACCGCATAGTTTCTGGATTTTTCCACCACAACCACGTATATTTTCCTGCATGCGTCTAGAAATAGCCGGTAAGGTTTCCAGTGTACCCACTCATAATGCTCCCAAGTTCGCTAGTTGATTAGGGCACTGGCAGGTTTAATCTTCAGTGGAGTACATTTGTTTACAAATTCAGCAAAGTCTTTTTTTTTTTCTGCGTGAATCATTTATGTACAAAATAATGTGTTTGTGTACGCGCACATATGCAGACAACGCTGCAGCTTGATTATTTTGTGGCCTGAAGGCTGATGACAGGCTGGGGCTTATTGCATGGAGCGGCATTGTCAGATGTTGGCCCCCAGTGACACAGGCCAACCACTGAATGGCTAAACAGCAGTACTTGCCGCAACCGCTCCAACCACAACATCACTACGTTTCACTTTAGGTCATGTTACCCCAAGCTTCCAATTTTCATATTAACTCTCCCATTCACTGTAGAGGTCTGTTTGTTTCAGCATTAAGTAAAATATGCATGTCAAGTACCATCATCTAGACATGACCCAGACTACAAATTCTAGCCTAACCAGAAAAAAAAAGAACAACAATTTTGAGCCTACAAACGTTTAGCTATCACAACCGTAAGCCCAGTTCGTACACAGCTCATCACATAAGGTGACGAGGCAACAGGGCACCTACGGGAGAACTCATTGCAGGCTAAAAGGTGTGCTGAACAAAACTTGATACATATCTGAAAACTCTGTCTGGGCAGAACAGAATTCTGTCCAGACAGAACACAACCAGCATTAAAGGCGTTTCGCCCTTGCTTTCCTTCTACTTTTAAGTTTAGTTCCCATGTTCACTATTTCGTGTCACCATATGTGTGTTTTAACTAGTGTTTCTGAGTGTTCTTTTTATCTCTTAACACAGAAAATGTCAGCAATACGTTGCGCAGTCAGCCCAACAAGGTCAATCATCTTGAGGAAAGTTGCCAACAGTGAGTGTTGAATAGATCCCTTCCCATTGTTGCATCATTACTAGCGCAGTCAAGAGGTATTATGCACGGCATAGGCAAGAGAGGCATAGTTGCTTTATGCACACTACCTTTCACATTCAGGATGCCAGCATGGGCAGTTGCTGTATGTTAAATTGAATCTAATTGGGTTCAGCCTAGCGTAAAGGGTTCAAAACAGGGCCGAACATCTGTCAGCAACATTACACTGTTGATTCTGCACCTGTATTTAATTTCGTGCTTTGTGTAATGGTGTATGTGAGTTTATAAAACAAACTTAAAATTTCTTACACTTACATTGATATGGAAGCAAAAACAAATAATGCCTACCTTTGAGCTCCTATTCGAGGCACCTTGCATGGCTTGAGTCACATTTGAGATGAAAATTTGTCATCAGCGTGAGTGATATTCCCTAGAACACCATACGAGCTGTATTGCACGCAACTAACAGCAGCCATCTCTTCATTTTGTCGCACGTACAATCAAGAGCCATGTGAAACTATGAGGGCTGCAATGTATGCAATGAGGTAAATGACACTGCGATAGGCTACATCATCCATTGGTTATAATTAAGTGTCATAGTTACTCTGCAATCTGTCTGTGAATGTGCCAGTCTCTGCCAGCAGTTGTGCCACAAGCTCTTGGTGTCTATTGCCAGAATTGTGTGACTTGGGGGTGTCACGAGAGCCATCATTTCTGCATTATTTAACCAGGACATGGACATGATATTCTGTGCAATTAACCTGATAGAGCCTTGACATATCAGGGCTTTCTGTGACACTGAATTCATTAGTTTGGCTATGGGGTTGCAATGTAAAGAACAAGATAGCCACACTGGATTGTGTCCTATGTATTAGGTAACCGATGAAGACTGTGATTGCCGCTAGGATAAAAAAAACATGCCGAGCTACATACGACTAAGCAGAAGATGTACTTCACTGCAACACACTTGAGTAGGAGCAGTAGCATGGAAAATTAATTGGCTAGCCACTTGAGAAACCAGTTGTTAAGCGAATAATGGGTTGTTTTGTCACTGTTGTACACAGAATCACTGTGGACAAGGAAGAACCTGCGAGGGTTATTATTTGTTATCTGACACTGCTGCTGACCCAGTGGAGTTGTTGCAGAGTGGATGACAATGAGAAGTTAGGCATGCAATTATCTCGTTAACAAGAATAGTAGCATAACATATGTGAAACATAAAGGAATGTAGTAACAGCAAGGACAATTAAAGGAAAAGGCACAAAAGACAAAAATGAAATTTAGATAATCAACTGGCAAGCAATGGTTCAAGCATTTCTGCTCTATCAGTTTCAATACTCTGTTCATGTAAGGCTTTCTGCTGAATAATAAAAAAGAATGGCTAGAAAAACAGTAGAGGGGTGGAGTGATTGTATTTTAACCCCAACAGTTGTTATATGGCTCGATTTGAAGGTCAGTTGGGTCTGAGTGATTTGACTCATTAGTTTATTTGCCGATTGATGTTCCTTGAACTTGAAAAATGCATGGTTCGAGGCTTCTTCAATAACTATTTTAAGGATTCAGAGTTCAGTGTTTTCTCAAGTTTAAGAACAAAAAAATATGATTGCAAGAATCTACTTTTTTGTTTCTGCTCAGTCTTTGCTTCTTACTAATTTACTCCTTGATATATCGATTAACTTGGGTCCTGTTAATTATGTTAGTACCTACCAATGTTGTGAAAGAGTTCCATCGTTGTTTTGGTTGTGAAGGTCAGCAGAGCAGAGCATCCGTGCACAGGGTGTTGCCAATCAGCTCGGGAAGTCGGTGCCTTCTGGTCGCCACTCTGCGTACTGCAGTCGGAGGTGGCAACAATGGAAGCGGGGATGATGACATGGGACTTCGTGGTACCAGTTCTGGAGTGGACAAAGGCGGAATACGAGGAGGCACAGGCGGTGGAAACCGGGGAGATGGACACCTCTGCTGCCCCAAGTGTGGCAATCCCTGCACCCATGTGGAAACCTTTGTCTGTTAGTTTTCTTCATCTCTTCTTTGAAACCTTTTTTGTTATGAACAAGGCTCCCATATGGAGAGCTGAATTGTCTTAAATTCTTAGTTCTTCTTTTGTTTGGTGTACTTCATTGTGATTCTGCAGTAACATGCTTGTGTGACACACATCTGGGGAGTAAATTCACGAGTGCACTGTGGCATCTTGCTTCCGAATGACAAGGGGTTGGGTTCTTTCTCAATTGTAAAACTAGTTGAAGACAGCATCTTCTTTGTCCTGTTGTCCTTGTCTATTTTCTCTGCTCAGTTTCTTCCTGTTATCTCATAGGCACTGATAAGTCATACAATCTCGCATATCTAACTAACCTAGTGCTCTTCCTAATGTTGTACAGTTTATTTTGTTCTAAAGTTTGTCTTTACTTCAATGGCTCTTGCTCAATACTACTCTTCACAAGGACTAATTATAAACACAGCCAAGAAAATCGGCTGTTTCAGGCATATCAATTACTAATTTGAATTGAGTAGCGGCTAACTTCGTGATGTCGACTTTGTAAAAGCTATGTAATTAAAGTTTTTATTAGGGAATTCTTTACGGGAAGTTTGGGGCCATCTTTAATTGCATTGTGTATGCATGGCTAACGTCTTCTAATTCGGTGCAGCATCAACGCGGTTTGTCAAGTGCGAGAAGTGTCACCACTTCTTTGTGGTCCTGTCAGACATGGACACCAAGAAGACTCTTAAAGAAGCCCGCATTAGTGCAGACAAATCTGGATTGGTTCGCAAGCCACCTCCTCCTCCAAAGAAGGTAAGTCATGCTTCTATCAGCATTGCTGTAATTCTTGTCTATCTTGTGGAACATGGTGGCTGTTATGGCTACTGGTTTAACAGCCCCATTCCTTGGCCAGGGTGGCTGCATTTCACTGGAACTGACGACGAAATAAAAAACTGGTGGCGTGCAGTGAAATCCCATTGGTGTCAGTGGCACAAGCCCACGCCGGGGAAACTGAAAAGGGCGACCTCCGGAGGTGAGGCCGCTGTCACGCGAATCGACAAATACCCTCCGCCGCTGCCTTACGACGTGCCGTTAAAGCCTGTTTCTGAAACTGCCAACAGAACGTCCGCTGCCATTACCGTTTTTGTCGACTGTTATCCGGTGACTGCGCTTGTTGACACGCAAGCTGATTACTCGGTTATGAGTGCTTCATTGGCCACCCGTCTACATAAGGTGCTGACAATGTTGGACGGCCCTCAACTAATTACCGCTGGAGGACACCTCGTATCCCCTATAGGAACGTGCACCGCCAGGCTTGAGATTTCTGCGTCGACTACCGCAAACTGAGCAAGATAACAAAAAAAGACGTATATCCTCTTCCTCGTATTGATGACTCCTTGGATCGCCTGCGACACGCCCGTTACTTCTTTTCCATGGATCTCCGTAGCGGATATTGGAAGATTGAAGTAGATGAATGGAACCGAGAAAAAAAAGCGTTATTACACCTGACGATCTCTATGAATTTAAAGTTCTCCCTTTTAGCCTGTGCTCCGCTCCAGCCACATTCCAATGAATGATGGACACAATTTTACGTGACCTAAAGTGGCACTCTTGTTTAGTGTATTTAGACGACGTAGTCATTTTTTCTACGACTTTTGAACAGCACATTGAGCGGCTTGCGGTAATTATTCTGGCTATTCGCACTGCCGACCTTTCTCTGAAACCAGAAAAGTGTTATTTTGGATAAGAGGAACTCGAATTCCTGTCCACAGTCCACATTATCAGCAGCAGTGGTGTTCGCCCCGATTCTGAGAAGGCTATTGCAGTTGCTTTGTTCCCGATACCGAGAACAAAGCATGATGTACGTCGATTTCTGGGCCTCTGTGCTTGTTACCGCCGCTTCGTGCCGAATTTTTCGAAAATCGCCGACCCTCTACAACAACTCGTCAAGGACGACGTCACCTTTGTCTGTGGCTCCAAAAAATGCGACGCTTTTTGCGACCTTCAAACTTCGCCGATCCTTGGTCACTTCGACACTGAAGCAGACACAGAAGTCCGCACTGACGCGAGTAACCTAGGCCTTGGAGCTATTCTCGTGCAATATCAAGATGGCGTGGAACGCGTCATCGCCTATGCTAGCCGCACATTGTCATCTGCGGAAAAAAACTACACGACGACTGAAAAAGAATGTCTGGCAGTTGTATGGGCCATAACGAAATTCAGGCCCTACTTGTACGAACGCCCCTTCCGAATCGTCAGTGACCACCAGTCTCTCTGCTGGCTAGCAAATCTGAAAGATCCTTCGGGCCGTCTCGCAAGATGGAGCCTTCGTTTACAGGAATTCGATATAACGATGGTTTACAAGTCTGGCCAGAAACACACCGACGCTGACTGTCTTTCCCGCGCACCCGTTGAGGTCGCTGCAGAAGACAAGGATGAAGACTTCAGCTGCTTTGCTATTCTCACATCATTAAACGTGGCTGAGCAGCAACGCGTAGACTTAGAATTACAACTACTGATCGAATACCGTGAGGGACGTCACCCACAACCCCCACGTCAGTTCGCGCGTGGTTTGTCATCTTTCTGTCTGCGCCAAGACATCCTGGCGATGATATTTTGCGTGCTTGTCACGACGAGCGATCGTCAGGGCATCTTGGCTTCGCGCGTACTTTGGCGCGGATCAAGGACAAATACTACTTGCGGAAACTTACGAAAACCATCCGGCAGTACGTCAAGACATGCACAGCCTGCCAGCGCTGCGAAAATCCAACGACGAGACCAGCCGGTCTGCTTCAGCCTTTACAATCCCCTCACGCATCTTTTGAAGAGGTTGAGATGGATTTACTCGGCTCATTTCTAAAGTCTACGGCTGGTAACCGCTGGATTGTGGTTGCCACTGATTACTTGACCAGATACTGCAAAACACAAGCCGCCCAGCAAGCAGCTACTTCCTATGTGGCTGACTTTTTTATCAAGAACATTGTTCTCTGCTCCGGTGCTCCCGCTGTCGTCGTCACAGATTGTGGCACTGCTTTTATGGCACAGTTGCTTCGAGAGATCCTGTTGCTGAGTGGTATGACGCACTGAACAGCAACTGCGTACCACCCGCAGACTAACGGGTTAACCGAACGCCCTAACAAAACTATTGCAGATATGCTTTCGATGTATGTCGCCAAGGATCATAAGAATTAGGATGAATTCCTTCCGTATATAACATTTGCCTACAATACGGCTCTGCAGAAAACCACTGGCTTCGCTCCTTTTTCTTTGGTTTACGGCCGCGACGTCACCACAATGCTTGACACTATGCTGCAACCAAGTCTGCCGGACCTGATTACCCCGGACGCAGATGTATTTGTTCAGTGTGCCGAAGACGCCCGGCAGCTGGCGCGCTTTCGCAATTTATCGCGGCAAAATCAAGATGCTCGCCAGTACAACACCCACCACAAAGCAGTAATATACGAACCCGGTGATCTAGTCTGGGTTTGGACTTTTATACGTCAACGTGGACGCTCAGAAAAATTGTTGTGTCGGTACTTTGGACCCTACCGAGTTCTTCATCGCATCGGGGAAGTGAACTACAAGGTTGTCCCAGCAGACACCTCGCACCATTCTCGTAGACCACGCTCCTCGGATATGGTTCATGTCTCCAGGATGAAGCCTTAATATTCGCCTTAACTGCAAGTCAAGAACTTTGTGATGGGGCACTTGCCTTCAAGACAATTGTACATTTCTTTCTTGCTTCTTTTTTTTTTTTTCATCTCGTCCTTTTTCTTTTCAATGGACACAGACATTTTTTACTACCTTTTGTTGTTTTTCAGAGCCACAGCATTCATGCGATATGTCTTCTTTTTTTTTCTTTGGGGAGAGGGTAATGCCACGCTGTCTTGGTGGCAGAAGAGGAGAGCAAAGAAGTGAATGGCTGTTGTGGCTGAGTAAACAGTCGTCCACTTCGAGTTCCTGTCTATCGTTTCCTCTCGTGACAATATGTTCCCTATTCGTGTGATTTCTTAATGCAAACACTTACAATATCATTATCAAGTGGAACTATGTCATGCTTTAATGTGTTCAGAATTTCCGCTTTTCTAGAAAATGTATTTTTGCTTTGCATATTTTTTAAACGTATGAATGAGGTTATACTGTAGGATGCTTTGTGTACAACGGAAAAGCCCCATATGTCAAAGATTGTTTGGCAGTTCACTTAAAATTTTTTGAGAGCTGGTCAGTCTATTCAAGCTTTTAAATATATAAAATTTGAAATGCGTCAAATGAAGGTTTTTAAAAAGTCAGTGGTTGTTGGATCATCAGAACAGCCGCAGACTTTAACACATGCATAATCCTGACGCTTTGCAGAAGTGTTGGTATCACAAAAACATGAGAATCGCAACCATTCTGAAGTCTCATATATTGTACAATTACTCACTTTACTTGATATGAAAACCATTTCTAGCATACTTGATATGAAAACTATTTCAAGACGATTGTTCTGCCCTAGTCTGCTGCATGATAGTGGATAAACTCCCATTTACACTGGCTTCCTGGCTTGTTATGTGGACGCACTCATCCAGCCTTATATTGCCACTCACTACAAAACATTTTTGTTTTTTTGCCCCAAACCGTACTTCCCCGCAAAGCTTACGCAAGCTGTGACACTTTGCACAGCTTCTGAATTCTTCTCTTTATGAACCATAAACAAATAGCTTAGACAAACATCGTGGGCATAAAACTCATCAAGATGCTCTTCAAATTTCCATGTGGAATTGAATCGAGACGACTCATACAGCATCCTGCCGTTCATTGCATCTGCTTTTAAACACTTCAACGTAAGGCCAATCCATTCTTAGCTAGCCTGATCCCACAACATTGCACACCTACCTTGTACACTATCCCTAAAATTTGGCAGCCCCTCCTGAAGTAACCTGTTGCCTCACTGGTATTTGCGTTACGAGTTATCTAGATGAGATGACATCAAAGATATTGTGGTTCATCCTGTCATGGGCTTAACACTCCTGTTACAGCTGGAGACGCTGTTATGAGACTGAAATGAGCTTTCCAAGCTGTGTGCCTCGTTTAGTGAGGAAAAAAATGATCTAATTGTTTTTAAATGCTCGAGCCACAAGATGTTCTTCTACTTAACGTATTTCGTTCGGCTGTGGTAGCCCCTCAATATGGGGATTTAATTTATGTGTAAGTTATGGTGAAAACATATGAAGATGGTCAGAACAATGCATGTTTTGGTATAGGAATCATTAAGAACATTTTATGAAAGATGCATAGACAGACTTGCTTTCCTTCTGTTAGTAAGATTTGGCGCAAATTTTTGACTGAAGTGACAGAGGCAGTATGAGAGCATTTAGCAACAATGAAACGAGTTGACTGATTTCAGATGACTTCTAGCGCGTGAATAAATGTACAAGAATGAGGACCACAGATTGAGGAGGCATGCTTGAGTTTAGACTTCATTACTTTCATAAAAATTAAGATGTTTCAATGAAATAGGAGCCAATGCAAAGTGTGACGCAAGAAGCCGAAAGTGTGGTTCAATTGTTCGTCACATTATGCATGCTCATTCTTTTTGCACATCATGTACAAGTAGTGAGAAAAATAATTTAATTATTTTTCTTGCTTTAGATCTATGAGTACCTGAACCATCACGTAATTGGACAAAATTATGCCAAGAAGGTACTGTCGGTTGCTGTTTACAACCACTACAAGCGAATCTACAACAACCTTCCTGCGTCCAGTGCTGCATCGAAAACGGAGACTGGTAGTGTTGTGGATGGGCAAACTCACACTGCATTCACAACAAGGGGTGAGTACTGCATTGTGAAACCTCTTTGAAAGAGCCAGCTCAGGTTATTATGCAAAGAACTGAGCAGGAAACTTCAATTGGCGGCCTCTGTGTACCGTCTACCTTGCGAGGGGTGCTATCACCCCCCTGGAAAGTCGTTTGCACCTCGTTGCACACATGTGTCTTGTGCGGATAGGCCACATTTAGGTTTAGTAGCTGCAGAGCAGGAAGTGGTGCTGTGCTTGCACGGGGTAGGGTTAGCGGCAACACCATTGCACTGCTGTGACAAAATAGCTAGGCTGGCACACAGAAGAAAGTAGCTAGTCTCTTTTGGGGGATGCCCATTGCCTGGGTGGACATGTTTAGCGAGGGATCCACAAGGGACGGCAACTGCGGGTCGTTTCCTGTGGATCCTTCGTGACGAGTTGAATATCGGTAAGAGGCATATCCGCACTACCTTGTATTTATTTATGTTGTTTGCTTGTGTTTTATTGGAATATTGTATAAGGTTGTTTAGCATGGCACTAGTGACATATCTGATGCGGCTGGTGATATTGTTGTTATAAAAGTGAGTAACTAAATGTACATTATTATTTAGTTTGCCTGATCACGTCTGCCGTGTGAGTGCTCTGAGAGTGCGATGCCATTTCGAGACCTCACAACCGCGAACTTTGTACAGTAGACTCCCGTCAACCCTTTTGCAGCCGAAAGGACACAAGAAAAATGTGTCGAAATATGTTAATTGTAGTCTTTAACCGTAGTGTACTAATTGTGACATAACTTGCAAACAATTGAGGTAGGCCAAAACATGTCCTTTTGTATTAGTGGTATCTGAACCCATAACCTTCAAGTTGCGCATTTGATGCTCTACCAATTGAGCTATGATGGATTGTGCTTTTCTGTCCACTTTGTCAGGTATTGCTGCATATGTATTTTCATAGAGCATTTTATCTGTTGTATAATAATTGTTATAGAAATTGAAATTGTATGAGCTTTGTGTAACAAATACTCCTTCATAATTCTTCCTGGGTTAGGGCAACCAATGGTCTTGATGTGTGCATAGTACAGGTAATATCGGCACTTTGCTTCATTGTAGTTAAAGGGTGAGTAAACTACCCTGAGGTCCAAAAATTGTTATGAAGAGAAATATGTGCACTTTTGCTTTGTGAACATGCTGCCACAAGAATTTTATGAATGCATACTATAATAAGTATGTTAAAGGAGTTAGAACACCGGTTTTAGCTGGTTTCAAATTTTGCGCAGCCTTGCCACCCTTCTTCGCAAGGAGGGGAAATTGTAGCCCATCGTCATGACTGGTTTAGATTAGACCAATCGACAAGCTGCGTGCTACGTCAAGTCGCTGATCGGCGACGTTGCGTCATTGCACGTGAAAAAAGAATTAGTCAGGCGTAGTAAAAGAGCGCGGGGAATGTTTTTCGATATGAAGACTCTGCACTGCGTGCAGAGCTGTAATATTCGAAAAACAGCATCCCCGCGGTTGACTGTATGAATTGCTGTGCTTCATTGGGGGGTGTAGAAAAAAAAGAAGGGAAGTCTGAGCCTGTTAACTGGCCCTTTAAATCAAACCTTCTGTGCAGAAGCATTTAAGTTCGGCATGTCTGAACATTCGAGCTCTTAGAATACTCAAACGAATATTACAGTATTTTAATACTGTAATAAATTTAAATTATTCCAAATTTCAATACATATGAAATAAACAAATGCCTGTATATTATGGTGCATGCAAACTCTTTCTTCGTCCTGTTAAAGTGGTTTCACTAGAGTAGAGTACTGTTGTGGAATACACCTATTCAGAAAAAATCTGCACTGCCGCTTAGCTGTAGTGCAGATCCAGGTTAAAGGACCTCTGACAGCGAAAGTTTTGTTTGCGACTTATTATTGCGATAGCAACTATATGGACACTCTCGGCTGGATTTTGCCGCCGGCGTGGGCGTCGATGTCATGCACTGTATATGTATACAAAGGTCATCTACATATATGACTAAGGTCATCTACATATATGAAAATGCAAAAAAGAAAAAAAATCCAGAAAAAAAAAAACACTCCGGCTCGCGGAATTGAACGTGAGACTGCTGCATCGTGAAAGTGAGGCATTACCCACTGAGCCACCCTGGAACACATCCTTCACCGTTCAAACGAGCATCTAGGGTGGGGGTGGGGGGGTGGGGGGGATTGTGTTTTCAGCATTATCAGCAAGATGGCACAATGAGCGCGCGTCGCCTCATCGTGCGGTGGCGCCCGCTTTAATCTTCTCTGCGTACTTTGCCCGGCTGAGAGAGGGGAGCGAGGCTCCCTCACGCGCCGTTATCTCGCAGTGGGAAGGAGGGGAAGGTCGTTTGCCTTGGCTGGCCTCGGGCTTTACCTGGAACGATTCTGCTGTAGTTACCAGGTGCACAAAGGTCACTGCAATCATTGCAGTCTCCGTTTGCAAAAACCACGCGCTTTTCAGACACAGCAAAATAACAAATGAGACGCTTATTCGCGTGCATCCGTACCTGTGAGTACATTTTCTTCGTCATTTGTGCGTGAGGAATGCGGGGCATGTTTCGATCTGCTTTCCATTCTGTGCATGACCTTTCAATTTTTTGCTATCGCCTTCATTGCTTTCTTTTCCGGCAAAGCTGTTACTTTTTTACTGCATCTGCGGTATAGCGCATCCAGGACGGGACAGGGAAGAAGATACAAAACACATACACAGCACTATGGATAACCTAAATAACCAACAAGCCCACTGTGCAACCTTAGTTTTTACTGCAACTTCTAGCTCTGTGCCAGTATTCAAAGCATGGGGCTTGAATACTGACACCAGTACAAGTTTCAATTTATTGTCTTGGTCTTCCTTGGTAGTCAAAGTTCATTCTACTGAAATCGTAGATAAACACGGTTTGTCACTTTAAGGTTAGAAAATGCAGTGTTCTACGGGCATCAAGTTATGAGGGGAAATTAGACATTATATTGAGAATATCATTGAGTTGACATTTGTTATTCGGTGGTTTAGCAATACTTGTAATATCCAGATTTGAAAATAACCGACCTTGAATTCTATGAAATTTCAAACTTACCAAATATCTTGTAACTAAATTTTAATGTTGTTGCTCTTCCCCATGTTCTAAGCAAAGTCTAAAAAATTATCAGGAGTGTGGCATCAACGAATTTTTTTCAAAGCAATGCAAGAATGTTGAGAATACAAGATCTGCTTCAGTTTACAAAGCAAGTCTACATGTAAACTTTGCAAATTTTTTCTGTACTCTGCCATTTAACATTTTTGGCAGTCCACGTATGCAGCAGTTTTGTCTTTTTTGCACAGCAAACTCTTGAAGATTCCTATTCATGGAAACTGAGGCAAGGAAGAGCAGCCCTGCTTGTATTTGTTGGTGTTTCCGGGTGCTTTTTGCAAATAAAAGCTCATCCCATATGTTGTTTTAAGCAGCATTTAAGCAAGTTCTGTGGTGCTAGCTAACACCAGTTTTCTGGTTTGTTACAAGCAGATCTGCTGCACATTTCGGGCATCACTCATGGAAGTTCACTGGGACTGGGCATCCAGGGTCAGCCGTCATCACCCACGCCTCACAGCACCGACGCCGATGGCCAGGGCACGCGGGGAACAGATGTTCTAGATGCCTCTGATGCCGAAATCAGACTTGAGAAAAGCAATATTTTACTCCTAGGGCCCACTGGTTCAGGTGAGCACAATGGCTGATCAACTTGATCCATTTCATGTCATTGCACAACAGGAAGAATGTGGACAGCTGTTGTAATGAGACTTGTTAAAGGAAGAAAAAAAAAAGAGTTTTGGAAACATCACTATGAGTAAAGAACATAACTATACTATTTTGTTCAACCCTTGAAAGCAAAGCTGATGTGTGCTCCAAGTTTTTGCCTGCTTTGCTGAAAGCAAGAAGTATGGCGCTTCTTTATGTGTGCATGCATGCTAATATAAGCTAGCTTCTCTCACATCATAGGAAAAGCAAAATTCAAGCAAACACAATTTTTCGTATACTTCATTTGCTTTCAAGAAAGAACACTGAAATTATTTTGTAAATTTGATAGTGTAGCACAAAACACATTCTTTTATATTTGATTTCAAAGACGTATAGATTGATTTTTTTTTTACTGGTTTCAATAAATCTCATTATGCTTTTTGCAATGGTGCATGATTCCTAGGTCATACTTTCATAGCCCTAAATTGTCTTAAGCAGAAGTTGCAAAGCCCATGCAGAAATGGCTATGCAGTCAGAAATAACTGTGAATTCTTTACAAGCGTTCTTAACACCTTTCACTTGTGCCTTACAGGAAAGACGCTACTAGCGCAAACAATAGCAAGGTGCCTAGATGTGCCATTTGCCATTTGTGACTGCACAACATTGACACAGGCTGGTTATGTTGGGGAAGACATTGAGTCAGTTATTGCCAAGTTACTTCAAGATGCTAACTTCAATGTGGAGAAGGCACAGCAAGGCAAGTCTACTGTAAACAATGCTATTGACACCTCACCTGAACATTACCTGGTGGTGTCTTGCCACAGCACAAGCTTCTTTCATAGTATGTACTACATTTTAATCAGCGGCTGGCAAGCCAATGTGCTGACCTGTGTGATGGTGTGGTCAGCAACCTTGCAAAAGGCATGCATGTAAAATATTGTTGTCTCCATACTGCTTATTTTTATGGAAAGCATCCTGCACAGCTCACCAAGTTTGTTCAAGGTTTTTTGATTACTTGTAACATATGTGAAGCTCTATAATATATTTTTTTCTTTTTTGTAGATCTCGCCATTGTTTTTAGAACCAGGTCATTTTCATAGGTCTACGCGTGCACTGGCACAAGTGGCTGGCGTGTGAACTAAAGACACTGCTGTTGTGTTTTGTTGCACAGGACGCATTGTGGGTCATGGCACGCGCGTTGCTGCTTGGACATGAATAGTGTACTCCAACGTGTCGTATATCACGTTGCTTGGCCCTTCTTTACTTTTTTCTGCCATTGGTTGTCAATTGTCATCGCTTAGAAAAGAGCACAGAGGAAAAGAGTTGTCACGTGTGACCAGGTACAGCACTGAATAATGCCATCTTGTTTTGCAGTGGGCTGCACAAGCGGCTACAAAAAAATGACACAGGTCTCCGCTTCTTTGAACCACCAAGGGAATCCAATGAGTTTAAAAAGTGGGAATGCATACTGCGTCGCAAGGTTAGGTAGCTCATATGCACATGCAAGGTAGACTAACAACATTTTGAGGTTTGCGATATTGTCAAGGATTATAAGTACATCAGAAATGAAAAAAAAGTTCTTGTGCCATGTGGAAAATAGGCGCCAGTGCTTGGGGCATTGCCCCACTTTTTTCTCGGTCTGCCAGAGCTTGTATCAAAACCAAAAGTGAAGACAAGGACAAGGAGATGGCCCAAGAAGATAGGCAGAAATGGGTTCTCTCTTGCCAGAAGATAAAAGCGTGCCCTCATCGAGCCGGTCGAGTGAACTTTTCGGCGACGCATCTCTTTGCTTCTCAGGCTGCATCATTCGTCCCCGCCACGGTGGTCTAGTGGCTAAGGTACTCGGCTGCTGACCCGCTGGTCGAGGCGATTGAATCCAGGCTGTTGCGGCTGCATTACCGATGGAGGCGGAAATGCTGTAGGCCCGTGTGCTCAGATTTGGGTGCATTTTAAAGAACCCCAGGTGGTTGAAATTTCCGGAGCCCTCCACTACGGCATATCTCATAATCATTAGGTGGTTTTCGGACGTTAAACCCCACTTATCAATCAAATCAGACTGCACCATTCGTGCTCAATGACGCGATGAACCTCTCATCACCCGCTGCGCATTGTCGCCAAGAATTCATTGTTGGCACCGTGTCAGGGATGGCGTAGGGTGTTTTATACAGCAGAAAGCTAGTGGCAGGGGAACTGCTTGTACAAAAAACTGCTATTGTTGAAGGAGATGGCAGCTGAAATATTAACAGCTACCATCAAAAGCACAAGCAGCTGTTGTGCAAGCTGACCACTGAAATAATGAAGAAACTCCCAGGGTTTTTATGCATTTGCCCAATGCGACTAAAAGGCGAAAGCAGTCTTCTTTTTTGTTGTTGTTTCAGTCGAAGCATTCATTCCCCCCTCTCCCCTTTGAAGCTTTTGGCACTTAACATGGTTTTGCACTGGTTTCGTGATCGGAGCCATTGTAAGCTTTATCTACCTCACCTGGTTTTGCACTGCCTCAGTGCTTGCAGGGCAGATCACACAGGCACAGCAAAGCGACGGCTTCATGCGATGACATCACAGATTTCGGTAATTAGTTGCGTCATGATGATGTCATCACACAATCTTTTTTTTTTTTTTGCATTGCTCGTTTTTTCTTCCGCCAATAGCAAATTTTCGTGCTTGATGAGACATCTAAGATTGTCGCCTTAGCAAAATAAAATCAGTTTTCTTTGCAGGACAGGGATTCGAACCCGGGTGCCCTAGACTCAAAACCGATTGCCTTTAAGACTAGGTCATGCGCCCATGCTTGCCCAAGAAGAACTGAATTGAAGCATGTGACTGTGTTCAACCAACGAGGCAAAAGAACAATCTGAAAGCAGTACACTTGCTGTAGGCACTGTCTTGCAATATTTCGTGTTTCTAGATTAAACGCGATCTGCTGGACAACGCATAAGGAACTGCACATTTCAGAAAACAATTGCTACTTCGGAGAACAGGCACCTACAGGGAGCTGTGAAACTGACTTAGTTCTAGAAATGTTGTATCTCGCTATGAATTCAGTTGTTTTTTTTTTTTTTTTCATGTCAGTCCTGCGTCTTGCTGCTACAAATATGGCCACTATAGGTAACACGGTCTCGGATCTAAGTGTCAAATTTACATTAAAATAGTGCGAAACAAAGACAGTGGAAGCAGAAAAACGTACGTTTCTTAGCCCTAAGTTGTCGTGTTTGAATCCGTCAGCCTTCTCAATGCTGTTTATGTTCAAAGAAGGTGTACATGCAGGCATGAGTACCTATATATTTTATTTCATAGTGAACAAGCAGTATTTCATGTGCTCTTTTAGTAGACACAATATTATTGTGACTGAAGAAACATTGTTTTTAGATAAGTGTCTTGCTTCTGGGCAAATATAATGTCCATCGAAACTTGCTATTTTCAAGCATTTCTATGTGCACAATAGCACTGTTTTCTCATTATGCAATTATGTGGCTTAAAGAATGGGATTGTATGTGAAATGCAGGAATAGTATTCCTTGACGAAGTGGACAAGATTGGGGCTGTGCCAGGCATCCACCAGCTGAGGGACGTGGGCGGAGAAGGGGTTCAGCAAGGCATGCTCAAGATGCTCGAAGGTACATTGGTCAGTGTGCCTGAACGCAGCTCTCGCAAGCTCCGAGGAGATGCCCTGACGGTCGATACCACAAACGTGCTTTTTGTGGCCTCCGGAGCATTCAATGGCCTTGACCGCATTGTCGGACGACGGCGCAATGAAAAGGTGCTAGTCTTAACCTTGAAAAAATGGGAGGTTGAGGGTGCATAGTCGTGTCTTTAGCAAAGCTTGGCTGACACAGCACTGTCCCTAATTTACATAGACATAGATAACGGCATAGATAATTTTGTCACATATGGCCACGAACATTTTCACCTGAGCCAGTTTAAGTGCCGATGCATCAGATCTCACAGCTGCTACAAATAGAATTGCCCTCGTGGCAAGTCGATCTATCAGCTGTTCGTGTTGTTACTGGAGAGAAATGTGCCACAGGGAGCCGCATAAAAATATTTGATGGGTCTACAAGCTGCAGAAGTTACAAGGGAGCACTGGCTAGTGCTCAGGGCTGTGTCGGTGAAGCACAAAGGCTGCAAATAGCCTCTGACAAGTGTAGTTGTCTTGGTGGCCAGGATACCTTTGAGCTGATCGGCAGGTCACTTGCTCAGGTGTTTGTCATGTATGCATGCGTATTCCGTCTCGTATATACCGTGCTGATGAAATGTTTATTCTCGTCTATACTGTGCATGACATGTCATTAATGTTTTTATAAGCTTATGTCATGTGATGAAAATTTTTACATATATTAGGTTAATGAAACGACCACGAGCGCACCGGAACCATGCCATGTAAACTATGATCTAAGTCCAAGTTTTTCCATGCATGTCATCGTGTGTGTGCATGGCATGCATTTTCATGTTACCACCTGCCATTTTTCTTTGGCACACACTCATGTCACATTATACGAATTTTGATACTTGTGATGTTTATAAAATGGTCTCCAAAGCACCATGAGTGTAGTTTGTAAATCATGTCCCCCAGGACATGCAAGTCATCATCTTCAGGTTGCTACCTGTCCTATATTCACTGCATACCGATTTTGAGACCTGTCATGTTAACGAAATGGCCATGAGCTCCCCAAGATCATGTCATGCAAATAATGTAGGCATGTGCAAATATTTGTGCACCTAAAATATTTTAAGAAATACTCTAGTAGTCAAATTTGCTTTAATCTGAATTGTAAAGTTCTTTGAAATTTCAGAGTATTCGAAATGAACAAATAGGCATATACAATAAAACCTTGGTGACGCGAATTTGCGGGGTTACGAAAAATATTCATTTCATCTGAAACGGTTATCATCAGAAAACATTAAAAATTAGTGTGTGACAGCAGAAAGCTGTATGTCTTCATTAGTTTTCTTTCTAAGGCCACAGCACCACTATGAAGAGGAAAAGATGATTGCCTGTATAGTTTTCAGACGTTAATGATCATAATTGTACTCATAAAGACATGCTGCGTGCGCAGAACCAGACGCAAAATGACCCGAGACAGCTACTAGCCCCTTTTTAATCTTATCACACTTTTCCGGATGCTTCCAGAGTGCTGCGACGAAAGTGACCTGAGGAGTGCTTTGCGAACGATAGATGAAGGCCGGAAAACTTGATAACCGCTGTTCTTTGTTATTTTTTTTTATAGCTGTGATGCGTGGGCTGTTTTTCGGGAGGTTCACTAAAAATTCAAGTCTCACATGCAAATGGGAGAGTTGGCAGATGCGCACTTACTCAACAATCGTGCATATTTATGTTGTAAGGTTTAGCATCTTCACCAAGACCGTCTTTCTCTTTTGGTGCTTGTTCGCCTTTCATGGGATCTTTGACTATGACAACATGGCTTGTATCGACGTGGCAGGCTCATGTAAACACAGTGAAACACGTGTCAACGTGTCGAGGAGTTAAGAAAAAGATGCTGATGCCAACACCATCTGTAATCTAAGTACGAAGGCACATGAAGATGTATTAGGGCCTCCAATATTTGTGTGCACAATCTGGAAGGATAGCGTGTCGCTCGTGGCCATTCTTTGTCTTCTGCTTAGCTTGATGTAGAGTCATGCAATGCACACCATATGTTAAAGTGAGTGGCCAAGATGAGATGGACCATTCGATGTGTGCTTCTTTGCAGTACCTCGGTTTTTGTGCCCCTTCGCTCGACTCTCCTGGGCGGCGGGCTGCCTCACAGGCCGGGATGGCCAATGCCTCGCCCTACTCAAGTGCCAGTGATGACAATGCAGAGCGTGATGCTCTGCTGCGTGGTGTGGAGGCTCGGGACCTTATCGAGTTTGGCATGATACCTGAGTTTGTGGGCCGCTTCCCTGTGCTTGTGCCTTTCCACAGTCTGAGTGAAGACATGCTGGTGCAGATCTTGACAGAGCCGCGAAATGCACTGGTGCCTCAGTACCAGATGCTGTTTGGCTTGGACAAGGTGAGTGACCTCCTGTTATCAGGGTCAGTATAACTTGTTGCCGGGTGCGATGGCTCATAATATTGAAGGATAATAAATGTGCAACATTTCAACTAGAGTATTGTGCAGACAAGCACTAATGAGCTGGAAGTTTCTGTTTGTCCGTGTTGTTCTCATGCCTTTGCCTGGTGGTTGTGCTTTTGATATTCTTCAGTATCATATTTTCACATGGTTATGATGGCGAGAAACACGGCAGTCAGACTGGTAAGTTCTTGTTCCCTGAAAAGGGAAAACTCATAGTACAACAAATATTGTCTGTATAGTCATATTGGTGAGCACGAACATCAGTTACCGATCATCTAATAACTATTTCATACTTGTGGCTACGACTGCACACGCAGCCATTTGCGACGGGCGACCAATAAGTGACTCGAGGCACCCAATTTTCAGACCTGCGTGCAACCAGGTACGTATCGCCAAACGAAATGCACATCTTGCATTGCCATTGGCCCATAAAATAAGCTGACGTCCTGCTCCTGTTAATTTGATTGGTTCAGAGGTTTGTGTCTGCTGTTGTGGCGCTGAAAAATGGAGCAGCAAGTGGATGAGCCAAAGCAGTCATTTCGGGAGCAAAGCAGCCATTTTTGACCAGTCCAGTGGTGTAGGGGTTATAGTGGTCGACTGCTGACTCAAAGGTCGCTATATTGATTCGCGGCGCATTTTCGATGGTGGCGAGAATGTTGGAGGGTCGTGTTCTTAGATTCAGGTGCATGTTAATGAACCCCAGGGGTTGGAATTTCTGAAGTCCTTAAGGCCCTACGGCATCCCCCATAATCACGTCATGGTTTTGGGATGCTAAAACTTAACAATTAAAGACATATTCGACCAGTCACTTTGTGACTAACATATACCCATTTAATAAAGGCACATTTGAAAGGTCATTAATTTAATGGCCATCAGAATAATAATATAACTCTATTGACTTGATCGAGCCGTACTGCTTCTACACAGCAGTTTTGAATGGATGTTGAGTAGTTCAGGCACTTCTCGCAAAAATGGTGTGGCGCTGTAGATCTTTATTTTCTTATTCATATTGTTAAGTGCTGACCTAGAGGAAAAAGAAGAGGAGTTGTTGTCCTAATCACTTAGTGTAGATATTGTAAATATGTACACCCGTCTTTTGTCGTATCCCTGTAACAATGTTACTGAAACTTAAATAAAATAATTACACTTGGAAGCACAAATATGTCTGTCATTTTCGTTTAAACATTTTGATAAATGGTTTACTCGTAGCTATCAGTACATCTCTGGATCTTAAGTTGGTGAGCAACAAAACTTGTGAGTGAGACACAGCAAGATGGCGTGTTAAAGACAAGCACGTTGCTGTTACAAGTGTATTCGAGTATATAGTTATAGCTATTGGTAATTGAGCTGGGCTGCTTACTATCTGTCGAAGTGGTGTGTTGAAGTAGCCATGGACAGCTAGACATGGGTTACCGTTGCTTTCTAGTGCCTTCTTCAAGAGTGACCTGGCAGTCTTTGCTGCTGACACCACCATTCTGTTCGGTTTGGATTATTTACCTTAACGGTCTCCCGAAGGAGACATTACTTAAGGAATGGGTTCACGATCTTTCGCATGGTTTACACATTAACTTTATATTGAATAATTACAGCAAACTCTCAGTAAATGGAAATCTGTTAAACGGTACTACTGCTTAAACAGAACTATCGTCTGCAATGCTTGGTTTCGGTCTTGTAGTATTCTGCATGAATGTTCACCTCTCAGTAAACGGAACTTCTGTTAAATGGAACATATTTTCCCGGTACATTCAGGTTCCGTTTACTGAGAGTCTACTGTACATAATGTTGGAACAAGGGTTAGCAGGCAATAGTGGCAATGTCTGCTGAAAGGCCGATTCCCTCTTTGGCAGGTTGTGAGATGAGTCACATTTCCTTAATGATACCCTGGGCTGGAGGTGCACTGCTGGAATTGCCACTGTGCTGCATTTCAAATTCAACACGGGCAAATTGTGTGGCCCATTGTCACTGATAATGAAATCACCAGTGTCTCCTTCTTTAGTTTTTTTAGGATAGCAGTAGTTGTTGCAGACTGCTATTGACCAATTTCCCAAAAGCCACTAAAGTAGTCTACTGTTATGAGGAAATGTTTCCCTTGCTGCTCCATTAGGCCAACCCTTACTCTTTCTCGTGATCGATCAAGTGTTCGATGAGGCATCAGGGTCTCCTCCCATACTCTACTCCCATGTGCTTGGCAAGTTTTGCATGTTTCAATGTAGTCCTTGGAAGACTACATTCTGTGTCATCTGCCACAGGTGTGGTCTATCGAATCCCCTTGTCGTGTGGTGATAAATATGTTTGGCAGACTGAGAGCTGCCTGAATGAACAGCTCAATGAGAACCAGAACAACTTTCACAGTCGTCACAAGCGTTTGGAAGTTCGTTGCATAGATTGTGGCTGCACGGCCATTTTTGAGTATGCATGTGTTGAACAATCAATCTTGGCTCATATGCAAAAATATTGAAGCTGATTGCATCAGAAAACTGGGCAGTACTTTTGTCTGATTTATAGTAAAGTTGTTCTTGTGGATGGATTGTGATAAGATTTTTTTTGCTACGTTTTGGGAAATTCTTGCTGTTGATTGCAGTTACTTTTGACATGTATGCTATATGAATGCTTCCTTTTATTCATCTTTTTTTTGTTGTTCTTTCATCTCCCGCCCCCCTCCTTTTTTCTGCTTGTGCGCCCCCCAATTAGGCACACTAATTGACTGTGGCAATAAAACTATCTTGTTAGACAGCATTGTATGTCCACTTTCTTGTCTTTGTGTCCTTGCACTGTAAGTTTACTGTCATGAATTTCCAACAAGCTTAAGCCCTTGTGTACAAATTAGGATTTTCCTGCTACAAAAATTGCCCCAAATTATATGTTGGCTGTTGCACTCCTGCACACTGCATTGCCATCAAGACCATATCAGTAGCTTAGAGGATTCGCACTTTCTTTTGTTTTGTCTATAGGTGGAACTTACCTTTGAGCCTGAGGCATTGAGAGCCATTGCTCATCTGGCCATGGAACGAAAGACTGGTGCAAGAGGGCTGCGGGCTATCATGGTGAGCACTGTTTTACACTAACACCATCTGTCCAGGGAGAAATCTCTCATAGGAATATATCGGTGTAGCAAAAAAAGGAAGCTGCATGTGGCACCTGGATTGAAACGTATTGCCCAACATTTTTTTTTCTGCCGTCCGGGTGCAAGGACTTCAAGCAGTCACCTGAAGCACTGCCATCATAATGGAGAGTGGGAAAAGACAGGGGTTAATCCCCTCTTCCCCCACCTCGCCCAGTAAAACGGCCGGACTTTAAATAAAGTCTATTCATTCATTCATTCATACTCCACGTAAGCTCGCAACCAGCTGCACAAAGGTGCAGAAAAGCATTGACAAGCAAACCAAAGGTGTTGAAGAGCTTTAAAATAGGGGCCTCAGCTTTTTTGGGGTCAGGATATAGCGTCAAGGCCACTGTGCATGTGTGAGACACAAGCAGCATTTCGGTTTTGTGTAGGCTTGTGCGAACATTCGAATGATTCCAATATTCGAACGAATATTAGGGTATTTGAATTCGCTTCGAATTTAAATTATTGAAAATTTTGAAGTATTTGCAAGGAACGAATAAATGCCTATTAATCCGAATGTGTTGCCTGTAAAGGTAGTTTTACTGCATTGTAGGGGTGCTGAACCGTGAGAGCACCTATCAAGGAAAAATCCGCGTTGCCGCGAAGCTCCCCTACAAATTTAAAGGGGCCCTGCAACACTTTTTGAGCATTGTCAGGAAACGCTGCCGATCGGTAGTCGAGGCTACCGAAGACACGCAGGCCAAATATTATAGCGCAGCACGCGGCGTGCGATTCACAATAAATTCTCAAACTCAGCTGAAAAAATCTCCCTTGGCAAATGAGTCCACAAGCTGGGAAAGCACGTGTGACGTATTTTCTTTCCTCGTGCTATCCCTCTCTGCTAAGTTTCCAGCGTTTTTGTCGGGACAAGGAGAGAGAATGCACTTACAGCGTGTGAGAAACTTTAGCGGCGGTGAATTCATAAGGCAATAAGCTTCTCTAGTGAATCCATTCCATGGCTACTTGAAAGACGGACGGCCCCTTTGAATAAAAATATTACCCTCAAATCAATTCATTTTCTTAAGCTTAAAAGCTCATTATGATGGCTTATATGCTCTAAGTATAATAAATTTAAAAATGTTACGTATTTTAAGGGTTATGACTTGCATCCTGCTGAAAGTCAAATCCTGCTGCTACTCAAAGTTGTTTCGACTTCTTTTAAAAAAAAAACAAAAAACAAATGGCGTTTGCATAGAGGCCCTATTTAAATTTTAAAAAATATATTGTGCAGGTTAGTTATGTCATGATAAATATGCCCATTTTTCTTTATGTATCAAATATACTATTCGAATTCGATTCGAAATTATTCAACCAAAATCATTTTTCACTTTGAACCTAAAATTCACTATTCGCACTAACCTAGTTTAGTGCTAAGGGCATTGGGGCCCCTATTCGAAAACTCTCTATTGAAAGTGTTCCTGTTAACTGTAGCAATAAACCACACTTCTCACTGCACAGATTGCAAGGATGCCTTTGTTTATCTGATAACATTACCATGCGGAAAAAATTTCCGTAAGCCAAAGTGAAAGATGTGCGAATGTTTGTCTTAGCATGAATGTTCATTGTCAGTGGCGAAGCCTTGCCGCACATTGTCGCTAATGCAGCTGTGCACTCTTTAGTGACATAAGCGTACTTTAACAGCATCAACAATAGATAGCTAAAAAGGTCATTGCAGCCTTCTACATTTGAAGGAAAGATGATAGTGTCAGCTTGCCATCACTTTCACTTAGTAGTGCAGAATTTATCTCTCTAAGCAACGTCTACAGGAAAACATGGTTTCGAAGTTTATTTTTATTTTTTATTATGAGGCATTTTTTCGCCATGGTGTACATCACATATATACTGTATTTTATAGCATGTAACCCACAGCCCTAACTTTAATTTTTTAAAAATAAAGAGAAAAACATGCCTATACAACTTCTGTGTATAATATGCACCTATACTTTTTAAGTGCATTTTTTCTATGTTTTGGTATAGGTTTTGTGTGAGAAAATGTGAAGTATGTTCTATTTCCTAATAAAGTTTTAGTTGTGAGTGAGTATCTGTCCTGTGTTTCCTATTTCTTGGCCCTGCCTGGGGAGCACACTGCATCAACCAAAGATGAACGCATATCAATTAGCTCAAGTTTCAATTATTAAACTCAAGCTCTAGGCTCTGTGACAATGATCTTTGATAAGCACAAATACTTGTCTGTGGTGGTAGTCTTCAGTTATAAAGCAATAGTTGCAAATGTGTAGATGCTGGCTTCAATCATGTACTAAGAAAACGATGATCATTGCATCGAAGTGCTGCTACCTTTCCACTTGCTCTTCGCAAACACATGATGTCACAGCTTGGCACTGTATACTCATTACTAGGCTCCCAGACCACAATGCAGCGAGGGCGATTCATTGTGTTATGAAAAGTAAATTTTGAGATAAGCACTGTTCACACAGCTTACATCGCCTGGGGCATGTTGTAAAACAGGCAGGCAGCGCTCGCTGTTCACCTAAAGTTGTCAAGTTTTTTTAATTCGATCGAGATTTTGTATTTTTTTTGAAGAAACTGAAACTTGGGTGAGTTTGTAAGGATCCACGAGTACACTTAAAGTGCAAAGAAATAGGAGACACAAAGAAGTAAAAAAACAAGCACTAGGTCAGCGCTCGTTCCGATTGTTCTACAGCAAGCCCTTGTTTTGTTTGTTCTACTTTCTTGTATCTGTCTTTGTGCTCCAAGTAAATTCGTAGAATCTTTCTATTAGCCTTTTTAAAATGGAACAAATTATAATATTATCCAACTATAATAAGCTACAAATGTTTGCAGTCAAGCTGGGAAAATTGACTTTTACATAATTGGGATGTGGAACAAAATGGATCATCTGCGTGCTGATGTGCACCCATGCAACATGCTATGGGCAAGGGCGGCTTAAAACTACGTATTTAGGCAACACGGCTGCAATCTTAAGCTTTGCACAGTATTTTGATAAATACGCATATTCGGATCCTTGCAATCATGCACTTTAAATGGGTTGCTTAGAGTGGCCTGCTATTGTTCCGAGGGACTTGTTCGTACTAAATCTTCAAGAGCCTTTCGGGGGCTCTTGTTGTAGCGTTTGCACGGATTAGCAGATATGCTGTGTTACTTTAACGTTAATCACGGTGCTTCGTGTTGCTTGTAGGAGACCATTCTTCTGGAGCCCATGTTCGAGATCCCAGGTTCAGACGTGACGAGTGTGCACATCACGCACGACTGTGCCATGGGAAAGTGTGCACCGTTGTACATTCGTGGCCGACCAGTTGAACAGGACTTTTACGACGACAGCCCAACCGCTGACCAGGAGAGGGCCGTCAGTTCTTAGGGATGTTTGAATTCATCCCGTGTGCAGGACTGTTCTTGGACAGAAAAAAAAAAAGAAAAAAGCCGTGACTGCTCAGTCAGATCCGAAAAGCTGCAAGTGTTTTCCTGCATCTTGGAACAAAATTTTCACTGCGGCAAACTGTTGGTTGAAGCCATCTGCTTGTTATCTGCCAAAATTATATTTGTTGGGATGCACCAACAGTATTTCTCACCATACTTTTTCTTTCCTAGCTAAATGACTCTCGCTGGATTCTAATTGTGTCAATGAGCTGAACTGCAGGCTTGAACTACAGCCAGTCAAGTAGGCAGCATTGTGACAAACTGATCTCACTTTTTGTTGGGTGTCCTCAAGGGCAGCTTGAGACCAAAGGAAGTCGCACTCTAGCCTGTACTTGTGGAAGTGCTTCAGATACGCCTTGGCAACTTCGGAGTTTTGTTGTGGAGTTTCCATGCTAGTTCTCAGTCTGGATGATGGCGAGGGATGACATACTGCAGTGGCATTGCGGAGCACCGACTAAATTTATACTGTAAAGAAATAACCTTCAACTATGGAGCTGAATGACTGCGGGAACATTTGCAATGGCATCCTGCAGGAAGAATTTAATCTTTTTTGTTAATCATGGTTTTGACTTTCAAATGCTGTTGTGTGAAAACAATATTTTTTTATTATCTTTGAAAACATATTGAAAATTTTGCAGAGGAAAGATGCTAGTTGACTGGCAGTAGCCATATTTTTTAGTTAAAGAATATTTTGAGAGTGGGTTCTTGAAATTTATTGTCGCTTGATTATTCGTAGCTTCGCTTACTGCTATGACAAAATATTCTACTTGTGTCAGAAGCAGCGTTAAGAGTTTGATGGGAGTACATTGTCAAGAGACCTGTATGATACTGTGCTATAGCGTGGCTGAATCGCAGCATTTGTTAAATGGTGTAAATGGAAATAAAACTCGGTTTTGCTAGTTTTTCTGTTTAATTTTCATACTCAGGTCGCCAACTGCTCAACTATTTAACAAACTAACTCATCTTCAACAACTTCGCTACAACCGTGCGATAGTTTATACTGTAAAGCTTTCACCGCAACCGCACGTTCCCTTGACGTTAGGGTTGTTGAAAACAAATTCGCTGAACAGCTCCGTCTCAACGTAGTCCATTTCTGTGCCAAGAAGTGTTAGCTGGGCCTTGGAGTCGATGAACACCTTGACTCCGTCCTGTTGCACTTCAGCGTCCAGCTTGCCTTTCTCGGTCGCGTAGTCTAAAACGTAAGTGAGGCCGTTGCATCCCCTGTGCTTGACGCCGACTCGCAACCCGATAACATCTCTCTTCGTAGCGAGTAAAGTTTTGATGCGATCCACCGCTGCTTTGGTAAGTACAAGCGCTGCCCGTTGTGGTACGCTGAGCCGTTTGGAGCCAACCGCACGTACTGTAGCGGTGAGTTTCGATGCCATATCGTGCAACTAGGCGCCCAGGTCACTGCATCAGCTGACCACATTTACGATCGCTGACTAGAAGGAAGGCTTACTTGCACAATGAGACATTTTTCCGCGGCTGAACCGCCTTCGAAACTGGCAGGACTGCTCTGGTACTGTTCACGGCGTTGAATACGTGTGTTGTTGCAGACTTGTATTTAGCGAATAAACCATTCGGTCACAGAACACCTACCATTGGTAAGACTAAAGAGCGGCGGCGTAGTGAACTGCAATAACGCAAGGGGAGATGACGCTGCAAGTGCTATCATCATCATCAAACAAAACGCAGACTTTTTGTAATGGCCAGAGAAGCTACTGCTCTATCGCAAGCGATCGTTCCTAAACACAGAACACCAACTAGTTGCTGCTCGCGTGTGCATTTGTCGCCAGGCCAAGTGGCCAAACAGGCCTCGACAATTGCACTCTATTTCGAGTGGTAAAAACGGCGGGCATCTTTGGCTGGGTTGTACTGTACATCATGACCTACTACACTCCTGACCTGCCCAGAGAGCACCTCTTCCAGCGCCCACGTTCTAGTTCATACCTTCTGCCGCTAGGGCCGTAACCTACGAGCGGCGTGGCGCTAGGCAGCACCTGCTCGCTGACGTCATCTTCACTCTTTGTGGTCAAATTTTGACCAACAAAGCACTCGTAGTGCGTATTTATGATCCAAAATTTAGAATTATTCAGAAATAATAATACTAAAAGACATTCAGAATTTTTTTGCAATAAAATGCACGCGACCACGCATAGGCTGCCCTACATCGTGTAAATCTACGGGTTCCCACGTTTGTCAACCAGTGTGCTATAAATACTCAAGCGCTCTGAACACCTTGCTTAACCAGCAATGTATGGGAAGAAATAGTCACATATATGCCGCCAGTTCACTGCAGAATGCAGGCATTCTTATACCAGCGCCTACAAAACAACCGTAAAGAAACAGACGAACAGGTTATAGGTAGCGCCACCTACGGCGAGCGATTGAACGAGAGCGGGGACACGCGCTCCCATAGGAACCCCGCTATCTGAACAGGTCAGGAGTGTAGTAGGTCATGCTGTACATACGCCGCTAGGCTCGGGCTACACCACGGAGGAAAGAATTCTGCCTCCGTGAGCTACACGAACGCAAAATCTAGAAAACGTAAACTGTGCATTTGACAGTGAAACGAAAACAAAGGTAGTGGTAACCATAGAGCTAATATACAGACGTTGTAAACTCAAGTGGCTCAAACCATAAAATGTTGCTCAAACATTGTTAAAACTATCATCATCATTACGATAGGGTAGCACGTAGAATGTGCAAGTGTGCTACTGTACAGGTATATTAGCTCTATGTACCAGGTGTTCTCCGACTGTACTCTCACTATATTTCTGTTGGCTTGGCTTTGGAGCTGTGGTGCGCCTGCTGTCTTCTCACCGATGATTCTGACGATGCTGTGAGGTGCAGCAGGTGCTAATGAGAGGATGAACCCATGTGCTTTTTGGTAAGGCTGTTGGCTTTTGTGATCATGTTTGTTTATCTAGTTGTGGTCGCTACGCACGAATTCGTGCAGACGCTGTACTGTATGCGCGAATCTCTACTGTGCGATTGCTCTACGATGCTCTGCAGAGTAAAGGCCAAACTCCATAAGCGCGAAAATGCACGCGACAGCGACGAGCGACGCTATGAGCGACGAAACAGGGCGGTCGCGCGACGTGTCGCGTACTCATTTTCGCGCGATCGCTCGGTTCTCCAGAATTGGAAACCGTCGCTCATCGCCCGGAAGTGCTGGGCTCAAGCAGCCAATACAAAAAAACCGGAAAACACGAAGACTACATAGGTGCACGTGACCATGACCTACTACACTCCTGACCTGTTCAGATAGCGGGGTTCCTATGGGAGCGCGTGTCCCCGCTCTCGTTCAATCGCTCGCCGTAGGTGGCGCTACCTATAACCTGTTCGTCTGTTTCTTTACGGTTGTTTTGTAGGCGCTGGTATAAGAATGCCTGCATTCTGCAGTGAACTGGCGGCATATATGTGACTATTTCTTCCCATACATTGCTGGTTAAGCAAGGTGTTCAGAGCGCTTGAGTATTTATAGCACACTGGTTGACAAACGTGGGAACCCGTAGATTTACACGATGTAGGGCAGCCTATGCGTGGTCGCGTGCATTTTATTGCAAAAAAATTCTGAATGTCTTTTAGTATTATTATTTCTGAATAATTCTAAATTTTGGATCATAAATACGCACTACGAGTGCTTTGTTGGTCAAAATTTGACCACAAAGAGTGAAGATGACGTCAGCGAGCAGGTGCTGCCTAGCGCCACGCCGCTCGTAGGTTACGGCCCTAGCGGCAGAAGGTATGAACTAGAACGTGGGCGCTGGAAGAGGTGCTCTCTGGGCAGGTCAGGAGTGTAGTAGGTCATGCACGTGACCCCGCCCGAGTCACGTATGCGCAACAAAAAATAACGCAATGTTTATTACGCATGTGCATATAAAAAATGCTGCAAGGCAATAATAAACACTTTCCGTTCCATTACACAACAACATATCTTATTTTTAAATTGGAAACCGCTCGCTACGCGGTTTTCTTGGCGCGAGTTGACGGCCTCATGCCAGCAACAGTGGAATTCGCTCGCCGAAGCCGTCGCGTGAATGAGGTTTGCCTGCGCTAGCGACTGATCGCGCGACGCCGATCTACGTCGCGTCGCTCGTCGCTGTCGCGTGCATTTTCGCGCTTATGGAGTTTGGGCCTAAATGCGGATCTGAATTGTTTACATGGTAACGACGCGCCTCTATCACTGGCCAGCTGGCTTGTTGCAGCCTCTCCCGCTGATCACGCAACTTCTCTCGTGTTGTTACACCAGCCGCAGCGACTTCTGTAAGAGAGGAAGGTTATCGGACTCGGTTCTGTGTATATAGGGCAGTTCAGAAACGCGTTTTCTAATGATACGTGTCCTTACGTACTTTGAGAGAGGGCTGGGTATATAGCTTGCTTTACAGGCTGCGTGCTACGCGTCTTGGAGCATAAGGGTCTTTTTGGCGTCTCTATTTGATCTTTTGCACTTTCTCCCGTTTCTGCGTTATAGCTGTAATCAAATTTCCATGGCTTGAGCTGGCAAGCTTTTTGACGACTATCACTGTTGGAGAAACTGGCATCTTACGACGATGGACGTCTCCGGCCAGAGCGATCTTCCCGGAGACTGGACGTTTATGCCCTCTGAGGGTGAACTACTGGTAAGTCTAGCCTGGTTTGCATTGCATGTAATCGTTTGGCAAGACAGGAGACACTTAAGGTGGATAAACAAATGAATAAAGAATCGACACACTTCGCGAAACTGCTCTTCATGACCATCTTTGCGCGGATTTGGACTGACCGTCTTCCGAGCTTGCTCATCCCTGAAATGTAAACTATTGGACAGAAATCTGTCTGGTTGGGCGGACGATTTAGAAAGTCAAAAGAACTGACCTCAGTTGTAGAGCGCGGCGTTTCTGTATCGATTCGGTCCCTTTCATAGGGGGTGATTTCGTTGGTTATGGAGGCATCGCCGCATCTTGTGCCCAGCACGATGGCTGGCCCACCGCTGCAAACATTTGCGTACACACGCGCGCCTCTTCTGGCCCACCGCTGCAAACATTTGCGTACACACGCGCGCCTCTTCTGTACGGAAGAAGTACGCAACAGCTGTGTGATCGATATGTCACTTACCCTTTTTTTTTTTTCCGCTTACCTAAAGTGTGGATCCTATTTGCACTCAATGAAATGACCAGCTATACAAATCCGTGAACGCGCGTAAAGAATTCAGAAGACCGTGGAAGATGTTTCTGTGTGTGTGCATTCTCAGAAGTCTGCCATGTAACATGTAATTTTTGTTAGGCTTGTTTGTGCTTACAAAATTGCTGCACAGTGCAGAATAAATGCATGGCACAGGTCCTGTGTGTCATTGTTCTCCCTGTGTCCTGCGCTAAATCCGCGCCGTCGAGTATTTGAGACTACTGCCGTGTATTGTTTACGCATTGGCTGTCGCACTACTCCGAACATGTGCTCTGTTGTCTCTTGCACGTGCTTAGTTGCTGTCACACACGAAGGCAATTGATGAATATGAGAGGGTGAAAGTTGTACAGCTATCTTATCACGCGCTGGGGGCGTGTTCCTTTCCAGATATCTGCCACCTATTGTTCGTTCCCCCACTGATGCCCTTGCGAATCACTGAAGGGCAGTACCCACCTCCAGCACTTAGTCATAAGATACCATGCTTTCATAAATAGGTAGTCCGTGCAGGGCAGCTGTAGGGTTGGCAACTGTCTGATTCCAGACCGGCCCGGCCAGTTTTTTAGACTGGGTCATTAGACTGGGCCATTTTTTAGACTGGGCATTTTTCAGACTGGGTTTTTTAGTCTGGGCCATTAGACGTTTTCTTTTTGGCGTAACATTGCTGTTATTTATCTTTGTGTGTATTTTATGGACGTCAGTTCAGCTACTACAACAGGAAATTTTTATTGCCTGTCACCAAACTCTTTAAGCCATTAGTGAACAACTTTTTAAGATGTTTTCAAGTGCACCGGTCGTTGGAATAAAGCATATTATTACATGTGATGCATATAGATATGTACGAATATGCGACATTTGTTTTACCGCATGCACTGTACATGTTTTAAAGTTTGTTTGTGTCTATAATGTTATTGTCCTGGTGGATTCAGACACACAAAAAAATATATTTACAGTTTTATGAAGAGAAGCATGCAGGCTTCCTTTTTACTGCAGCACATTCAGAGCAATAACCCAAAACCTCAATTATCTTTAGTGTGAGCGTTATTGCAATCACTGGTATTTTTATGCCAGTAATGGACCAGTTGGCCAGCTCAGTTTTCTGTTTTTGTGTACATGTACGCTAGGTTTATTTCACTGAAGGAAAGCAATGTTACATTAAATGGCACATGCATGTCACGGACTTGACATAGCATCCATTGTTCATTAATCTTCTGTTAGTCCCCTCCCTTTCTTTTTATTATTTTTTTTACAAATACCGTAGGGCCTACTCGGGCCCCAGCAGAAGTGGGAACACCATTAAACACAAACAATACTAACAATAGTAATTAAAACGGTCACCAAATTACTGGTAGGGTAAACCAAAACTACAATGAACAAGCAAAATAATATTAGTAAACTTGCTTTGCAACATGCTTCGAACACCCGTGTTTTTTTTGGGGGGGGGGGGGGAGAGGGCGGTGGCAAGGCAACTCTAGGCAGCTGGTGCTGCTTTTATTATGGGAATAGTTGTCATGTATACCACACTATATAGTGCAGAATCATCATGAGGGGGGTGGTCATGCATGCCACCATGGCTTTAATTTCATGTGCTGTGAGAACCAGAATTCATCCTGGCACAGTTTCACAGCTGCTTGCAGTTTTTGAAATCAAAAAAGTTGATATGGGTTTCAAAAGAGGTTGTTTCAGCTTTCTAATTAAATTAATAGGTTCACTTATATAGGTTAAATATTGAATCTCTCACGAATTAGCTATTAGACTGCCACTTATCACTCGCAGACACATGTCCGGCACCACAGACGACATGTCTGTATTGATAACACTATTTTGTTAGAAAATGTGTTATTTTAAAATGCGTGTGTTTGTGTGTGAGAGTAAATGTGACATGCCTCACTGCTAGGATACTTCCTTTAGAGGGCTAGTTGTCATGGTAAGTTGAACACTACAAACTCAAGTTGAAGGTACAATGTTTATCAGATAAGCATATGCCTATGTTCCTTAAGGCAACCAGAAAAATCCCTTTGACAGACATGTAATTCTCATTTTCAAGTCAATATTTATAGCTCTTCATAACTTACTATATTTTTATCTTGAAAGTGAAGTGTGATTATCTGGCAGCATCATCTTCTAACCTTAATGTGTGTGACCAAGAGTAATTTGAAGGTTACAGGTTCAGGAACTATCTTTGTCCACTTTACTTTCTTCACATTTACATCATGAGTACCATCAATAACATATTCTATACTTTCCTTGGTGTTCTTGTCTGTTAGTTCTCATTAATACTGTCTCTAACAAAGAAAACCGAGCCCTTAAAGTTTTCTTCTTTCCTTCGTTTATAATGAGGGTCTTTTTCTGGCAGTCTGCCCCGTGGTGGTCAGGTGGCTAAGGTCTCAGCTGCTAGCCCAAAGGTCGTGGGATCGAATCCCAGCTGCGGCGACTGCATTTTCGATGGAGGCGAAAATGCTGTAGGCCCGTGTGCTCAGATTTGGGTGCACGTTAAAGAACCCCTGGTGGTCTAAATTTCCTGAGCCCTCCGCTACGATGTCTCTCATAATCATGTGGTGGTTTTTGGGACATTAAACCCCACACACCAATCAATCAATTTTTCTGGCAGACTTGATTCCTTCAGGCTAGTATGCGAGACGAGGGATTATTGGTCAGCTGCCAGCTCATTAGAAGATAACGTGCTGCGTGATTCCAGCAAGCAAAAAAAAGAAAAGTGTTTCACACTCGCTATCATGTCTGCGATGGGCACTAACACTCCCAGGTTTAAATGCACAGATATACCCATTGAAGTGGATGCAGAGATGGCCTCTATCCTAGCTCAATAGGTAGGGCATGAGACGTGTAATTTGAAGGTTGCAGGTTCGATCTCTGCGACGGGCAAGTGATCTTTTCGTCCACTTTACTTTCTTCACATTCATATCACAATAACTACAAATAAAAAGACGTAAAGTGGACAGAAAGATAACTTGCCATCGGCGGGGACCAAACCTGCAACCTTTGCATTACGTGCCCGATGATCTCACCAATTGAGCTGAGAAAACGGTCATCCTCCTGTCTACTTTATTGTGTATATCTGTGCATTTAGACCTGGAAGTGTTAGTCAAAGCTGTGTAAGTGGTTCTTAAAAGAGAGAAAATAAGACAAAAGTGAGCCTTGTAACTGTCTGCATCATAGTGCGACACCTCAACAGTAGTTCATGGGGGATGGGGTAAGGAGGGATTAAAAGGATATAGAGGATTAAAATATATAGAGATAGAGAGTGGGGCAGGGAGACCCACATATGGAAGTAAGGAGAAGATAATAAAGATAGACACAGTCGCAGGAGTCTGAGGACGGGACACCACTCAGCGAGAGTTGTTGTCGGCGTCAGGAGTTGGCGTAGGACTAGCCCAATCGGCCAGAGCTGCGCTGTAGTCGGAGATCGCAGGGGCACAACTGGTCGGCACGAAATCCAGCGAATGAGTCCCGTTAGTGAATGCTGCCATGGCTACGGATAGTACCGACTAGCATTTCCAGGTTTAAATGCATTAATATACCCGATGGTGTGAACTTACGAACGGCCGCTGCAGTAGCTTGATTGGTGAGAGCATCGGGTACGTAATCTGAAGGTGGCAACTTTGGTCCCTGCTGGCGACAAGTCATCTTTTTGTAGTCTTTACTTTCTTCACATTTGTATCATAATTTTTTCATGTAACTCCCCCTATCATTTTTTGTCACTATTTTCTGTTACTTATCATTAATGTAGTCATTGTGTAGTTACTGATACATGAGCGAATGAGATGAAGAATGTCAGATTTTGTATGCTGCAGGATCCTCCAGCCTCAACGGTAGAAGAAGGAAGCCGCGTCGAAGATTTGCCATTAGATGAAAAGTAAGGAATGAACGTGTCTTAGACGGCTCTTTTGAAACAGGTGAAATCACTAATGGCACATTCGGATGGTTTTAGTAGTATTATTTAGCATGAAATTATGAATGCCAAGGCCAAATATTTAATTGGTAACATGCACCAGTGTGTGAGTTGCAAAAGACATATGCAGGCTATTTTTGCAGACGACGTACTTCTACACCCATTAAATGTTGCATTGATAACACCTCTTGGTATCAATACCAGAGTGGCTTGGTGAGACCTCACTGTTCATGCCACTGGACCACTAGTTCACTATAATTGTGGCCAAAGGCAGACCAAGTTGCAGTAATATACGCTACTCCTAATCTTGGTCAGAATAAATATATTCCTTGCCTCTTATTTTTTTTTCCACTTTCTTGATACCTCCCCAGTGTTCTTGTGTGTCTCTACTCTTTTTTTAACTTACTCTATGTGTGAGAGATCACAGAGAAATGGAAAGCAATGGCAGTTCTCACAATGGTTTGAGATTAAGTTTGATATAATTTTTATTAATAATAATAATTCATATTTTTAATGAAAGAAAATGCGTTAAGCAAAGCAAGTAACAAGCATGTTGCTTTTATTGTGTGTACAGTTCATTATGAGACATGCTTGATATTCCGTTTAAGCTAAACTCAATGTCCCTTTTGTTTTCATAGTCATTTCCATTCGCATTGCATGACAAGTGGTTGACACCAGCGTGGAGTCGGAACCATCCAACAAGCTGTGTCATTGCAGTGCCGCCAACGTCAGTCGGGAGAAGGCCATGGACACGGGGGACCCCAAGAAGGAAGCAGATGCTGAACCTGGTGGGGACAGGGATGCCAGTGCTGGGAGCCGAGACAGCGACATCGACATTATTGATGATGACACCGACCATAGTATCGAATCTCTGAGCTCTTCTGCTATAAGAAATACATCAGCATCACTCATGGGCTTTAGTGAGATATCTGGTATGTCACATCTCGAACATCCTATCTTTCTGCGACACTTCGGGGAATGAAATACAGGTACACACTCTGTAACTAAGCACAATATAGGCGAAGGTGGAGGCTTGAAGTAATGGCTAGTCCTCGGCTCATCACTTCAACTAATAGTTTAACTTCATGTTCATAGAACATCATGCATTTTCTTAACCTCAGTATAATTGAGTATGTTTATCATTGATTTTGATATATAACACAGTTTCGGTGCTGATGCAAAAGGATGGTCAGGCAATAAATTGAAGATTTTTGGTGGGTGCACTGCCACAAAAAAAGGAAGTGGTCTATCATTTTTCTCAGAGCTACCTGCAGTTTAATGCACCACTACCACCAACTTAACTTTTTAAAGTTGTCTAGGTTTTGTGGGATTAACTGACAGGCAAGAGTTTTCATGGGACGTCGGTCTTGGGCCCCCCCCCAAAAAAATCATTAAAAAATTGGATTTTTGGGGAATAGCATTTTTGAAATCTGCATCTGTTACTCTCCAGGTGCTAAGTTTCCTGTCTGTCAGGTTAATATTTCAGCTCTATCATTAATTAGGAAACATCTAAGACACCTTATTTATTTCTGCCTGTGTTGATGCTAAAGTAACATATTCAGTGATGCCACGCAGACGCTTGCATTTTTCTGTTTTGAGGTACATTAATTGTGGCCGAGTAAAAGTTTGCAAGTGTGCATTTGCACATACATTTGTGCTTCTTCGCAGTGGAATGTCACAATTGTTTATTTGATTTTCTCAAAATACCTATTTTAGATGCCCAGCAAAACATCTACTGCGAGGTATCAGTGACTTTCTCATAAAGAACAAAGCTCTCTTTGCAGCACAGAGCAGAGGATTTTGAGTGCACAACCTAGCAAGCACATTTTAATGAGTTCTGTTTGAAGGTTTTTAAAATTTGCTTTTTATTTGACCACTGCATGGCCAGGTTAAAAACAATAAAGTTTAGAGTACCGTAAAGAATTAAATAATGATGCAATCATAAAGACGCCTTCTTTGTGGCGAGCCTTGTGCTTTCACCTATCCATGCATATGCCACTTGCATATTTCTGTGGGGTGTTTATTTCTCTGTTGAAGTAAGAACAAAAAATATTGTCTTTCTAATTGTATCCTAAAGCACTGAACCTACAGAAATTATAACTGCATCTTCGGAATCACTCGAAAGGAGAAACTAAACATGCATGCCAATTCTTAGCAAATTAGGTTCAAAAACAACCAAACAGAGCTTGAAGAGCCATGTTTCCTTTAAACCGATGCGTATTATGCATGTTGTGTCGATACATTATGCACTTGTGCCTCAAGCAACATGGGAACACACTTAGTGTGAAGGTAGCTACAGTAAACTCTTTAAATGGAACATGAACCGATCAAGAAAATTTGTTCTATTTAACAGGAGTTCTATTTATTGAAAGATGAACACAAGTGCAGAATGCAAATATAAAAGCCAATCATAGTAGAGACAGAAAATAGAGTTTAGGAGCTTTCTAGTCTTTGAGTCTATTGTGATTGGTAGCAGATGCTTAAGAAGGACAGCACATCTAAGATGCTTACAATGTAGAGGTGGTGTTTTTACAATTTTTACTTGCTAACGGTAAAGAGGTTTCACTCTCCAGTAGAAAAAGCTTGTCTGCAAGCTTGTGCTATAGAAGTTGTGTCCTCTGCTGCATGAGAAGGCCTACGTCACCTGTTCTCACCTTGATGCTCAGTTTCAACCACGAATGGGTAACTGGTTGGGGCCCACATAAGAGTGTTAGTTGAAGTGGCTGACTTGTTCCAAGATCAAGTTCTTCCTGTATGCTTGAGCATATGGGTAATTCATGTCCATCTTTTGCGCATGAACGAACAAGGAAAGAACAAAATTTACATGGGCACAGCACTGTTTTTTGTCTTTGTTTATTTTTGCACTAAATAGTGAGCAACTTTTTTAACTGACATGCTCTAGTAATATTTACCGCATTATTGTTCAGTACATTCATCGTAAATACCTGCAATCTTGCCTACCTTTGTGCTTCTCCTGTAGGCACCAATGCCAGAACATTTGGGCAGTAGCATCACACCATGTGAAAGATCTAAGGGTGCTACAGCCTGAATTTATTGCCTTCATTATATAATTCTGAGTCCGGGGCCATTGCAATGGTAGGTGCATGCAGTGCTCAGCTCTGGACCCAAATATGCTGGTTTGAGTTTGGCCACGACTGTCTAGATTAAAAGTAGGCAGAATGCTAGCAGCCTGTGTACTGTGCAGTTGCCGTGCACATTAAAAAACCAGAAGTGATCATTATTATCCGTACTACTGCAGCGTCTCTCATAGCTTGAATCACATTGGCACGTTAAGTTCCATAAGCAATTGCATTTCACTTTTTTAACTATTTTGATGCCACCTCTGAAGTCACTGTATCTTCGTATGCAGCAGCTACTGCAAGTTCCTATGGCAACTTGGAAGTGCCAGGTGGCTCGGATTGGATGGATACAGCTTCTGTGGCATCGGATGCCTCTTTGCCATCAGGACTTGAGATGCGGTCTGGAGTGCGCCGGTACAAGCATGTGCCGAACACTCGGCTCAACTGGGCTCTGACAGCCATGGCTGCTCTTGTGGCTGTTGCTGCTGTTGCATTCGGCGTGGGCCACTATTTCGGTATGCAAGAATGGATCACACTTTACTTTCTTGTTTGTTCAACCTCAACATAACAAACTTCAATATAACAATTTTCTTGACATAATAAAGTACTTAAAATTTTATAAAATTGTGCCATGAAACACTGCGTGCTCTTGCCTCTTATAAGTAGGGTTGTTCGTTTTCGGGTTTTATATTTTTTCAAATTCGGGGGGTAAAAATTGGGCGGTATTTTTCAAACTGATATTCGGGGAAAAATCGTTTTTTTCGCGAAACCATTCCTTACTTCGGGTTTTTTCGGGTTAAATATACGGTTGTACTTATCAGAACTTACACTGAGCTTATGAAAACGTATCACGGGCTTTTTAAGTATAACACGTCAAATTTGGTGTTTCAAGCTGGTAATTGGGACAGACACCAGAGTATTATAGCAAATACAGTATACTACCCGAAATTTTGTGTTTGTTTGAAAATGAATCAATGGTGTTTGAAAATGAATGAATCAGTAAACATTGACTCTTAGAAATTATACATTTTATTCTCCAAAATCTGGTCATCAATTTTTTACACGTCCTTGTTGACATACATTATCATCTGCATGCGCAACATGTCAGTCTCCATTCGAGATCTGTCCGGTCGTTGAACATATCTCGGCTGGGAGAAAGTTCTCTCCACATCACAGCTACCATTAGCTAGGCACAACAATGTCAGTGCAGCTTTTGCAAGCCTTGGGTAGCGAGAAGTAGAGTCATGCCAATACTCGATTAGTTCGACAGCTGGGTTTGTGGGGCTCGCTTCCAGCAAATACTGGTTGAACTCGTCATTAAGGGAATCTACATTGTCGGTTACGGACATGAACAGAGGTCGGTAGTCCTCAAATGACTGCCCCAGCAGACGCTTCTGAAACGGATCAAGGACGGCTCCCAACTTCCACAAAGTTAGCTGGTTTTCCTCTTTTTCTGAGACGTTCCGTCCAAGAGTGCAGCGCCATTTTGTGGCGAGTTTCGTGCAGAACTCTTCAGAACATGTTTTTACTAAATTAGCGCTGTGCTTGGGTAACATAGACAAAACAGCTTTGGCCTGATCGCTTTTACCGATCATCGCCGAAAGCTCCCCGACAATCTGCTGCAGCTTCACGTTTACCAGGTGATCAAAGCTGGGCATCAAAAGCTTCCCACTTTCAAGCGTTTTCCGGGCTTCCAAAAGTGGGCCGAGTGCATCTCTCATCAAGATTGCCTTCGCATAAACAACTTCTTTTTCAGAAAGTATCCCTCGAATAGCTTCCGCTTTGCTGCTATCATGCGAGCTTTCAGCAAGTTCTGTTAACGAGCTCCACATTTCTACGACTACCACAAGTGCCTTGTAGAAGCTTTGCCATCGATTCGGGACAACAGAAGGTGGCTTCTTAATGTCAGGTCCAAAGAGGCCATTAGAAGAACAAATTTCAGTGTACTTTTGGTAAAGCTTGTTAGTGTGCTTAAATAACGCTCCAAACTTGATCACTACGGATCGAACATCAGACATGCATGGTAAAGAAATGGCATGGTCAACACTCACATGAATAAGGTGTGCTATATCTTTCACATGCAAGATTTGGATCCCTTCAGCCTGACAGATTTCTCGAACCATCTTTCGCATGTACTCCGCCGAGTCTGTGGCTACTGCCATTACGTCTTTCCACGTCTTGCCAACCGTCAGGAGTGCCTTGCTAACTGCGCTGGCCACCGTGTAACTGTTCGATGCATTTACCCTGTCGACGTCGACCAGAACAACGTGCTTCTTCACGTTTTTCTGGCTATAGTAGCACAGGAGAGTGTTGATGGTAGGCACACCAGTGATGTCTGGGGATTCATCGACGATGACGCTCACTTTCACATCTCGCATATCATCGCGGATTTTCTCCATGTCCTTGTCAAAAGCTTCTTTCAGGTATTTCAGCCGAAGTCTTTGTCCTGTTGGCATTGTCTTCGCGGCCTTGCAGTATTTGCGTGCGAAGTCTCCCAGTGGTCCGTCCGTCTGGTGCATGCTTATTCCGCTGTACGCTAGGGCACGAACAAAGTCATGGATAACGCCTTCCGCTTCAGTTTCTTTCGCACGCTGTCTACAGGACATATCAAAAAGCGTCTGCCGAGACGTTCCCGCAGTCTCAGTTTCCTTGGAAGCCATCTTGAACTTCTTATGACGAGATGACATTAGATGCTCACGAATTTGGTCGTAGGGCTTCTTCGCTGGATCGGTGACCATCTCGGTGTTGCAATATTTGCACACTAAAGTGCGGGTGCCTTCACTGTCTTTCGTTGCGATCTGGAGATCTTCATGTTCTTTACACCAGTCATCCAGTGTCTTGTTTTCTTCCCATCTCCACGCTGAAGTTTCCGGTGCCGCCTTATGTCCGCGACGGTGGCTTTGCGCTCACAAGACGTGCCTGGTAATGCTAAGTGAGGATAGCGATATGCATCTCGTCTCGTGTCGCGCGAGAGAGTGAGGGGCGTTCGCGCGGGGTTGGACGCTGGGGGAGGGTATGGCTGGCTTCTTCGTCGCTCAATCTCTCCCCCTCCGACTGGTCACCCGTCCCTTCCGCGTGAAATTCTTGGAAGCAGGTGCACATACCCGAGACTAATCTGCAGTGGGCAAAGGGGCAGATTTCTTTGCTTTTCTTTCGCCTTAAATTTGTTCACAATGTACTCGAAGCGTGGCCGGCCTCAAACGTGTTTCCCACTTTCTTCTGTAAGCATTTTTTTAGGGGGGGGGGGGTGCATGTACGCTCTCACGCATGTGCGTGCAGAGGAGAGAGGGGATGTAAAGATTAGAGAGGAGAAAGGGGTGACAAAGGAGACAGGTAGTGGTGAGAAGAGAAGGGGAAGAGCATCAACACGAGTTAGCAGCAACTCACGATTGTGCTGATCGCTACAGGGAGGTTTATTCGGGGAGAAATCGGGTTTAACCCGATTCTCCTGAAACTTGTTCGGGTGCAAGAAATGGGTAAAATCGGGTTTTACCCGAAAACGAACAACCCTACTTATAAGGAACACATTTATGCAAAATTTTGAGATAATGATGTTTGGTTGCTGCCCTGCAGAAAGGCAGCGGCAATATGCTTAAGCTTTTGGGGTCGCCAAGGTTCATACCATTAGATTACGTGGCCTTTTTGCAACTCTAGTCTTGAAATGCTGCATTGTGCAACAGAGAGTCCTAGTGCTACTTCAATGTTAGATTCATCCAAAAAATCCTACGGACAATTAGTTTAAGATAAGCTCTAACTGTTGCCCATTAAAGAACATTAGCTGGTGTATTTCATGCAAGTGTAGTAATTATGACGTAAATTGAAAAGCATTAAAGTGGACAAAAAATCATCCCTTTATTTGGTGGTATTCGAATCCCTGACCTTCCTACTACTAGTCGGCTAAAGGTGATTCAAGGGCTCTGTCAATTAGCTAGAAGAATGTCACCTATAATTCAGGCTAGCCAATACCATATTTACTTGCATAACAGGCACACTTTTTTCCAGAAAATCTGTCGCCAAGTTCGGGCTGTGCCCTATTGCAAGCGGTAAAATTTCCTAAAATTTTATTTAGGACCACAGCATGAACTGTTAGTGACATATACGTGGCTGAAGTCACAAATATTCGTACTAGTACAACCAAAACGACCTTCTTCATCGACTACACTAGCGTAAAACGCGTGAAGCATGCAGTCTCGTGTGTCAGAGAACGGAGGCATGCTATGCAGTGTGCATAGCATGCCTCACGTTGCCAGTCAAAGACCCACGTTGCCAGTGAAACGAACGTGGGGGGAGGAGAACGACAAAGTGAAAGCACCATCGTAGAAATTCGCCGATTAAGTTTTTTGGTCACCTAATTATGGAAATTATCATGACTAAAATTTTGTGCGGGGCGGTACTAGTGTTTATGAAGCATATGCCCCATGTGAACGGTACCGGTCATTCAATTTCACGGGCTTGTACCCCATATCTAATACATTGCAATCCAATCACGAACTTCCATTTGAATGTTACAAGTTCCACCCAAGCCACTCTTTCCTTCAAGTAGAGCCACCAAAAACAGTTGCGTTGATTCTGTACAAAACCGCAACTTAATAGATTGTGACCACCACAGAAAAAGCAACCAACGCTCATTAGGCCTAGCCTATAGTTCGGTATGTTGTTGCGGGAAAATTGTACTAAACATGAAGATTGGCCATTGAAAAGATTGCGCTCCAGCACTGCTTCAAGGGCAGCGTGCGTGATACGATGTTTAGGTTCACGGCAAAAAAAATCAATGGCGACAAAAGTCCGTAAGTTCGTCAAGCTTGTGCAAGTCTGTTTAGTGGCAGCCGTAGCAGTGAAGGTGAAAGTTCGCTTGGGGAAGTGGAAATGCTTTTAAATTTTCGGACTAGATAGTAAACGCGACAACAATGATGCTTTTCTTGACAGAAAACTACACTAAAAGCTCGTTTATCTGGACCTCGTTAACTCGGAAATTCGGTAAACTCGGACTCGCGGCGCGGTCCCTGCAAAACTGTGTATATTTCAATGAGGTCAAACGCTCATTAATTCGGAGGGATTTAGCCACACACCGGTTATCTCGGACAACTCCGGAGAGGGCTATCTCCGAAGAGGGCGAGGAGTTCTGCATTTGTTCTCGCAATAGTGAACGTGCGCACCACCACTTGATTGATTAAATAAGATCGTTCTGTCAGAAATTCTGACGGTGAGGCAGGCAAAAATAACGCACTTTTTTTTAAGAAATAAAGCTTTGTCTGTGCCGTGTACGTTTTCCTTTTGTTTTCATGGTCCGTTCGATAATTCAGAATTCGGTTAACACGAACATTTTCTCCGTTCCCGTGAGATCCGAGTTAACGAGCTTTTACTGTAAATGCACACTTGACGGGGACGCCATTGTGCGTTCCATGCGGAGCGCGTGCGGCTAGCTAGCGGCAACGGAGCCACGCCGACGTCGGTGCAAAAGTTACTCCGACACCTAGGCAACCTCCCTTCCTCACTTGGTGAGCATGCGGAGCTGGCACAGCACCGCCGGGGTGCTTGTTTCTTTTTTTTTTTCTCGCTTCAGTTAACATAAGAAGGCGTCTAAGTGCAGCCGTGCAAATACGGTACAGAAATACTGATCGTGGCCAAGTTCAGGTGGCACCTATCAGCGCGGAAATGAAAAAAAACCTGATTTCTCATGACCAAACAGGAGGTGCACCTATATGCGAGTAAATACGGTACATACTTCTTTCTGAGTATAAAGGTTATGATTGTGCTGTCTGCCTTTTTTATGCAAACAAGGATGTCAAAGCATTCAACACCCCAGGTGCTGCAGAAGGCATATGGATGTGATGTCAAGGACATTGTTTCTGGTAATCAAATTACTATAGAGTGCAACAAGACCATGACCAAATCGCCAAAACGTCGAGTTTGCCTATGCCTGCGCAGTGCGCAATTCCGAGGGCATTGGGGTAGTCTCGGTGTATGTTGCCAAGCGCTGAACACAGCCGGAATGCACACTTCCTGATCTACACCTTCGCTCTATAAAAAGATGTGCCTCTGATCGTTATGAGAATTTCAAAATATTAAGGATCCCCACAACGCCTGGTTGACACGCTGCATGCAAGTGGACCTCGGCGTGACCTTTGCTTCCAATACGAATGGAAGGTCATCGATCACTGGCTCTTGTTAGGACATTTACAAACAATGCAACACACTTGCATGTCCTTCGAGGCATACTTTTCCTATTGCAAAGCTCACCCAACTCCTTTTCAAAACGCTTCCTGACAACAAGCTCCTGAAAAGCTTCATCATCCATTAAAATGGGTGTGCCAGAACCAGTACCAACCTTATTTCATCTCTCCAAGAGCTAGATGGCGAGTATTCAGGATTGGTCGCTGAATTATCATAGTTATTCTAACATAGTGGGCTGTGCCCTACTACGATAGATTAGAATTACTACTAGATTGCTACTAGATTAGATTAGAATTAGAATACTACGGATTAGAATTATGGTTCAGCAAGCACCTACCACCTGTACTGGCACTAGTTGCCCTAATGGTTTATAATGGTCTTTAAGAAGGTCGCTCCTCAAGGTTACGCTGTGAATGTTCGGAATTCCCGCACAGGCTTGACTTTCTTCTTTTTTTTTCGAATTTAAAGAAAATTTAAAGAAATAAAGCTTTTCACGTGACAAGAGGAGATGTTGAGTCATATAATGAGCCCTTTCATATATTTTTATTCAAATGGATTGGATGCTTAATTTATGAGTAATCTCATGAGAATATTTTATGCCAGCTTTGCAAACATTTTTCTCAATAAATGTTTGGTTAAAAAGACTGAAAATATTTTTAGCAGATACTATGTTGACCTCTAAACATGGCAACAGATTTTTGCATCTAGGATGTTGCCGCTGTTTTTACTGAAATGGTCTGAATTTCCATGTTTTTTGGTTTCTTTGCCAAATCTGTTTGTGCTAAAAAATAATATATGGTTTTACTTGTGACGTCACATGAAAAAAACAGTGTCAATATAGAATGATTTGAAATGCAATGTGCCATTGTGCCCAGTTTCAAAGTTGAATATGCATAATTTATTCCCACCTAACTTTTCCTTTTCGCTGGAACATTCAAAGGGTGTTCACATGACCACGTAATTTTTTTTGAACGAAAATACTTGGGTCACTCTTTCACAGTTACGTTCCAGCTCAATTTTTTTATAGGACCGCCAGTGGCTGAATTTCGGGCTCGGGCATTTCACTTGGAATAACCCTGTAATTTGCGACATGTACAATTCGAACTGTTCGCTTCAAATTTGGTTCAAACGCCAAACTTTTCATTTGCCCATCCTTAGTTTGGAAGCTATTTTTGTTGTGAATAGTTGCACTACTAGTTATCATATTTCCTGTAAAACTAGTGTTGAAATCGAAAGCTGGAAATATATGCTACATCTACTCTCGTAATCCGTATTCCCATAAATTTAACTAGGTTTACAGAGAAATGTTTACCCGTGTATTTGAGGCTCCCTGTTTCGCCCCTAGCTAGTTGCGCATGCCCACCCACAAACAACCCGATTTTGGATGGCCATGACCTGCACGGTGCAGGTGTCTGCAGTCCTACAGAAAACGTGTTGTGAGTGCGTAGTGCCCTGGTTGGGTGAAGCATTGATGAAGGACTGGCTCTACACTGTCTGGAGTAAGCGACCAGAGGCATTGCTGGGTCTGCCATCGCATTTGTTGCTCAAAAGTTTCGAAAGCCATTCATGGACAATGGGTAAAAGAAGTTGTGGGACATTAGGACCAACCTGGCAGGCAGAAATCAGGGCAGCCAGAAAACTGTTCTGCAGCCATCAGCTAACTTGTGAAATAAAGCCTTGAAACACTACGTGCTCAACATGAACATGGAATAGATTGCCAGTGGAGAGTACAGGCCTACTTTGACACTAAGCATAAAAAGACCATCACTGGAGACTCGCAGCATTGGATTCAGTTTCTTTCAGTACCGTAGTAAAGAATTTTTAACAAAATGGGGCTTATGAGTGCGCCTGGTGGAACTGTGAGGAATGCACTTTGGGAGGTCAGTGATAGCAGCCACAGCATTGATTTGGAGTTGGGCTTCTCGTCCAGTGACCTTGCTAGGCCACGACTGGATATGGCTCGTGCAAGTGCATGTTCAAGTATCCCCCGTTTATGTTATGATACTTTATTTTCTTTTTGATTCATTGTCCGTGCTAGTTTTATACATAGTAGACTCTTGTTAAACAGAACCTGAAGGGACCAAGAAAATATGTTCCACTTTACAGGAATTTCGTTTACAGAGATGAACAGGGTTGCTGAATACAAGTACTAAACCAATCTTATTAGAGACAGTTCTGTTTATGCAGTAGTTGTGTTTAATAGATTTTCATTTACGGCGAGTCTATTGTATTGCGTGTCGCTTCATATTTATGTGCCCCCTCTTTCTGAATCTTCGAATTGCAGCATTGATACACACGTAAAGCCAGATGCGCACACACATGCACTGCACTCATGTCTGTGTCTAGTTCCATGTTTGTGTCAGATTGTACAGGCTATTCATAGCTGGTTTTGTTGTTTGCTTGGTTTTCAGGTTGGTCTGTCCAGTCCGTTCAGCGACAAGAATTGTCTCATGGCCAAATGAAGCAGCTCAAGGCACTTCAGGAAGAGCTCGTGAAATGCATGCATCAGCAAAACAAAGAGACGCCTCCAAAGGACGTGCCTTTTCCAAATACACAAGTAAGGAAAAACGGCGTTACTGTGGGGCAGTGTTGCTTATAACTCCTTGCCGCAGCTGTCACAGCTGCCACAATGCAGCAGATGCAGCTTATGAAGATGCCAGGACGACAGAGGCAGGAGCATAGCCGGAAAGCTTTTTCTGGAGGGGGAGGGATGCATTTTTTCTTATATTGAGTGGGGCTGAGCGGGCAGATGTGGTCGAGGGCCATTTGGTCGTAATTTGAAATTGGTGCAAAAAATTTCTGTGGGAGGAGAGGGAGGGGGAGCATTAGATGCGCCACTGGACATGCGAGTGCTAATTTTAAAAACAAAGCTTTATTTTCACAGACTTTGCCTATCTAGCATTACATTCGCACATCGAATTTCACATCACTTCGAAAACATGATTCTTCGTCTGGCAACTGCACACTATGTTCCATTAGCTACATTACCCCTGTTAAACACAGTCTCGTTTGCCTGTTTATGTTATATATTCAACTGGAACACAGAAAAATGGAACAGACAGGACTTCAGGCTAAACCCTTTCACCGAAATTATGCAGTGGTATAGGAAGTTTTCTAGCTAAATTAAAGTTTGCTATATTTGGCATTGTTCCTTGTGAAGATGAGCCCACTGATTGATGACTCCTCTCTTGCTGGGCCAAAAATTTTGCTTCATTTTTAAAGTGAAATGCTGCCTTTTTTGGGACGAGATATTGTCAGTGCTGTCAAAATAAAGAAGTGATTATTTAAAAAATTTTATTTTTGGATTCTGCCACTGAGAATGCATAACCTTGCAGTTTTTCATGAATCTTAGCTCATTATTTTAGCATGACTAATTTTAAAATTTGTGGCACAGTGTACATAATAGTTTTGTTCACATCAGCTCATGAAAATTCTAAGGGGTACCCAACAGTAGCTGAAATGGCACTACTCAGGGCAAAGCTATTGTTGTACGCAATTCTTCTGCTATTTGAGCTTCATGCCACACCTTTAGAATTCATTGCATGCAGTGGATGCTCCCAGCAAGGCATTCTCTGGGTTCATTGATTTTTTTTTTTTTTTCGTGAAATCAATTTCACGTAAATTTTATTTTGGGGTGTTGAGAATAGCACCATGACTTGTCATGGGTGACAACCTCGAAGGGAAAGCCTGTGTCGCTTTGGACCTGTTCTTTCAAAGCTAGGCTTTTTTTTATTCGATGATCTCTTCCCTCATTTCTCGAATGTCGAGGCAGAAATTTCTCAACAACCCTTCTCATCCCCGAACCTTCTGTTAAAATTTGCTGGATTGAGGTGCAAGCTTTACTAGATAGCTTTTCCCCGTGTTTAGTGGCCCATTGTCAGTATTCAAGCACAAATGCACATATTTATTACATTTATTTGTTTTTCATTCTCAAAATTGATAGACATCCACAATGGAGGCTTGTTATGGATCAACATTTCTTCCTTTTTCAGAAAGAAAAGCATACCAACACTGAAGTTTTTTATATTACATCATCCTTCTAAAAGTATCCCATATCTTAAACTTTCTGAAGCATTTTGTCAGAACAAGAGGCAAAATTGGTCAGTTGCCTGCTGTTCACTTCCAACGGCTGTCATTCAAAAACATCAAGCAATCAAAGCTGCTTCTAGGAAAAAAGTCTCTGCACCTAGAGGGTAGCATTTTGGGAGAAGCCACTGAATGCAATGAACTTGAAAGGTGCTATTCTGGTTACCCAGCACAGTGCTATTTTGGTTACCTTTAATTAATTACATACTTTATTATGGTTATTTTATTAATTACATAACCACTTATATGTAATTAATAATATTTAGAATTCTAGCATAAATAATAAAACACAATGTAAAAAACTGCTTGTCCCCTTAACTAAGCTTAGTGTGTGCTTTCAGGTGTGCTACCAGGATGTTGAATATTGGAAAAGAAAATTTGAGCAGCTTTTTTCGGAGAACAAGGGACTCAAGGAATTACTGGAGCACTCTCAGCGCAATGTGGTCATGCATGATCCCCGAGTGGACTCTGCAATGGGAGATTGTTCTGTTGACTCACCTGACGACCTTCACAAACTAAAGCTTGACCTCATCCTCAACCAGATGCAGCATTTACAGGTTTGCCTGTTTAATGATTCACTAGAGGCATGTAGTGCACAGTGTTCCTGGTTTCTCTCGCACTCTGTACTAACTGTGGATAATAGGGAGAGGGCTGACAGAAAGAAAGGTACATCTGATTGTCTACCAGGAAATTTATATTTCAATGGAGTATGCTGTAATAAAGGCATCGCTTTTGTTACTAAATGTGCTTTTTTTTATCTGGTTAGCTCTTAATGACCTTGTTATCAGTGTGCAGGAGCATCACTTGCATTACGCTGCTAGATGACCTTGCAATTGTTGCCATGCATTTTGGTGCTTACGGAGGCGTTCTTTCATACTGCATCCTGTCAAGTTAGGGCTATATGAAAATTACAGCAAATCTTGCACATTGTGGGAATTGATGTTATGTGAGGTAATTGCGTAGTTGCCTTTCAAAATTTTCTTTCACTCGGAGTTCATCGTAATGAATTGGATCATTGTCTCTGTGTACATTATGCATTTGTGGGTATGTCCCGCCAACAAATACATGGAGCCCTTAATTACGCCATAACCATGCCCTTTAGACATCAATGTAGCTTAAAGGCATGATGTGGATCATTGTTTATTCTGTACATTATGTATTTCGGGGCATATCAAACGCATTCCAGGTATGTCAACTACATTGATGCCTAAAAGGCAGCTTATCATGCCACGTAGCGTTGGTACTCTCGTAAATGTACAGGCATCAGTTGTGTCAAAATGAAGCGCATGCTACGGTGCGAGGATCTGTGTAAGCAGTGGCCATAGGCATATTTTTATGAGGTAGAGCAACACTTGGCTATAGCTTGCTTAGTCATCGATTATATGTAATGTTTATAACGTTTTTCTGAAATTGGATAGCTAACACTCGAGCCACAGTTGATGTTGCCTTGATGAGTTTCGAGCACTAGTTTGGCACCGTGGTAAAATAATTGAACAACACACAAAACGGGTTCAATTCCAGCTCAAACTGCATTTTCTACTTGTTGTGTCCATGGGGTTTTGGGGTCACCAGCAAAGGCGTTAATGCCGGCAAAGGATCTGCGACATGGGATTCAGAACGTTATCGTGTAAAAATTTCCAAAGTTTATTCTAGTCATTCCTCAATCAATAGAGACTGTTAATCGTCTGCGTTACTTGGGCCATGGTATGCGGGTATGCACCGTGTGTGACCAAGGCAGCATTTCATGGCATATGCGACAAGCATGTCACATTCATATTGTGTTAACCCTTTATTTGTACTTCAGATACACCAATGTCTTCGCATGCTAATTTTTTATATAGTACAAAGCTTAAGGAGACAGACGGTAGAGCACCAAGTCGTAGCTAGGCAGAGTACAGTATGACCACTAGTACACTGAAACCTCAATATAACGAACGCAGATATAACTGAATATCAATTATGATGGAGTAAATGGAAAATAGTCTTGCATTAGATACAGTGCTACTAAGAATAACCTTTGTAACAAATTTTCGGATATAACAAACCTATTTTCTTGCAAGATGCAACTTTGTTATAATGAGGTTTGAATGTGCAAACTTCAAGATTGAGCGTTGTCTTGAGCCCCTGGCTTGCATTGTGTGGCCACTTGCCATTGCAATCCACCCGCAGTCTCTGCAACAGTCCCATTTGTAAAATTACTGAATCTGAATCTTCCACAAAGGAAGAAGTAGTAAACAAAAATAAAAGCGAGTCTTTGCCAGAAGCTTTCAATCTTACCTGCAGTTTTCTTTGGAAGCAGTACTATTTCGAAACTTTTTCAGCTTGGTCATCTTGTTTTTGATTCTTTTGATACTCAGATCTGGATGATTTTTTTTTGCATTTTTTTTTTCGCATATGAGAAGTGCCGTTATAACCTTTGACTTTTGATATTACTGATCTATTTATTTAGAATTTTGGCTTATAACTGGAGTCTGCACATTTCAAGACTTCCTGGGTTCAAATTTTTTTACATTCAATAACATGGTTTATGCACAATGTCTAGTGAGTATGTTTTTGGAATTCTAGAGTTGATGTGGAAGAATATGAGCCATTAATGTCCCATAAATATGCAAATTTATTGATAGAAAAAGTGGGGCCAAAAAAGCCTACATTTTCACACATTGCCATGATATGGAATGAAAACTATGCTGCTCACTGTAAACTGATTAGATATTTGTATACAGCTTTAAAAAGAACTGTGTAAACACCAAAAGCTTCTGTTGCTGTTCACTGAAGTAATCTAGTGTTGAATTTTGGTGTTATACATGGCAGCTGTACATTGTCTAATTATGGGAGCCAGTGGCTGGGCCACAAAACAAATGTGCAAATTCTTGTTGTCGTAATTATTAGGAATGGGCAAATATTCTAAGGCATCAAACATTCGAACAAATATTTTGGTGTTCAAAGTTGCTTCAACACGAATTTGAATTCTTCGAAATTTTGAAGTACTCGAAAAGAACAAAGGAACATACATTTCACCGCATGTGTCGCGATTTCAAAGGTGGTTTCACTGTGGTGTGGAGCTGCTGTGCCGTGAAACCATCTATTCACTGCCCAGGGAACGTTTGCACTGCCATGAAGCCGCACTTCTACTTATCATCTGCAGCCCCATTTTTTTTTTTTTTTATGTTTAAAAGCTCGTTATGCGGGTATATGTGTGCTGAATGTAGCAAATTTTAAAGCTTGACATATTTTGGAGCATATAACTTATACCCAATTACTGTTCTAATCCTGCCACTATTTTGACTTGCTTCTCTACTCTGAAACAAATAATTGACATTTGCACTCACCTAGCTCTAATTTCTTGGAATATTGTGCAGGTTAGTTGGGTCATGACTAAGGTGCTCATTTTTATTTATAATATGTAATATACATTTTTCAAGCTATACTATTTTAAATTATTTGACAATACCATTACCCAATTTAAATTCACTTTGAACCTTAATTTGCTATTTTCCCATCCCTACTAATTGTCTCTCAAAGACTATCTTTTCCTGTCTAGTCCGTGCTGCTGTCTTAAGTTGAATCAGCCTTTCTGACCTTTATCATACTTGGGTGAGGCTGATTTTGTGGTCTAATTATTTCTTTCTTGCTAGCAAGTGCAGCCACTATTACTCAGAACACACAGATGTACTTACACAGATGTACTTGTTTTGTATCTGCAGCTGATGAAGACTTTCAACCAGGTGAAGCATAGCGAACGTCTGTCCCGAGAACAGGCTCGTAAATTGGAAATGGAAAATGAGCAGCTCAAGGCACGACTTGAGGAAACGGATGACGTGCTTGTTCAACAGCAGCTGGAAACTAAGGTGTGAATTTACCATTATCTATTACATGCTAGCATTAGGTTCGAACAGGATGCGTCCTTGAAAGTCCTGGAAATGTTTTTTTTTTCCTTGAAGCCCCCCCCCCCCCCCCCCCCTCCTTCCTCCCCGAGTTGTGAAACAAATATTGCCGATGTGAACAGCTTGCTATAGTAGGTAAGGATTTAGGTGGCAAACTGCATTTTAGAAACAATGTGCTGGTGTGAATGTGCGTGTCCTGCTCCATATCAAATTCTCCGAAATTGAAAAACTCAAACAAAAATAGCGAAAGATCCCTCCCAGGTTTACTGTACCTTTTTTCGCACCTTGTCCAATCATTCAATTCGCTTCCACTTGCCTTCTCCCAATTTACTTTCTGATAACTTATTTCAAGGAGAACCTACTGCCCTTTTTTTTTCTGTTTCATCTCTGTGAAGACTGTGGTGCTCAAAGTGAAGCTAGTGAAGTTTACTTGAGCCACTGTATTTATCACCTCCACAAATATTCACTGTCTTCATCTAGCCAGATACCAAAAATAGCAAGTTTTCATGAAGCCTGATCACCGTTCTGCTGAAACACTTTGAGTGGCTTGGACACTGTGTTATTTAGTGTCCTCTCTTTGTGTGCAGAGACATTTGCTCAACATAGGGAATATGCTTTCAACATCCACCCATACTAGTGTTCATCCAATTCATACCCAGTTCTATCTCCAGCAGAGCTCAAAATTAGAAGCTCTACAACTGTAGGCAATTGAAAATGTATTCAACTGTCAACATGAGGAAGAAAAAAATAACTTAGAGCAGTAAATGCCAGTTTAAATCACTCCTAAAAAATGTTCTGTAACATGGCATCCAGTTTAAGAACCATTGTTATATACCAAGTACCTAGTCAACGAGGATCAGCCTGTGCCCCATTGTTTGGCTTTTAAGCCTAAGATCAATATGCCGATTGACAGCACACATTGTACAGTCGACTCCCGTTAATGCGAAGTTCACGGGAACCGCAAAAAACTTCGAATTAAACGAACTTCAAATTAAGAAAAAAGCACTAAAAACGGCACTTTTATTAGTTTAAAAGCGCGACAGTTTTTAGGAAAAATAGTCTTGATCACAAGCAGGCGACACCGTTCTGTGCCAGTCAAGTTCGCCGCGACTAGCACTGACACTCTCTCTTTGCTTCTTTCGCCTCCAGAACAGTCGTCGTCCGTCTCTAAATGTCAGGGTCTTGTCCGGTAGCAGCCGATAAAAAAGCGCAGTCTCGTCTGCATTAAAAATGTCTACCGGCTGGTATTCTTCGAGGTACTCGCGAAGCTTGCCCGCTTTCCATGTCAGGCACGTTTCCTCATCGACTGACGCCTTCTCCCCACACACGCCTTTAAAAATCAAGTCGTGGCGATGTTTGAAACGCGTAAGCCACCCATCCGAAGCAGCGAAGTCGTTGATGCCCAACATTTCAGCAAGCGATGACGCTTTTGCCGTGACGACTTCACCACTGAGAGGAAGTTTGTTGTTTCGTGCCTCTCTGATCCAAATCAGCAGTGCTTCCTCCAACTCGGGGTAGGCGCCGGTGCGCATCCGCTTCCGCAATGTCTTGAATTTTTCACTTTCAAACGCATCCAATATTGAGCGCTTATTCTTTATGAAAGTCGACAGCGTGTTAGGCTTAATGCCGTACTTTCTTGCAATGTCTTGTTTGGCGGTGCCTTCCTAGTCAACTTCCTTCAAGACTTCGACTTTCGTCGCTAGGTCTAGCGTTCGGTAAGGGCCTCGAGTTGCCATTATCAAACGTACGTCACCACCACAACACTTAAAATCAGAAGCGCGGAAACACGTGTGGAATCAACCCAGCGCGCGGGTGACGCGGTGACACACTCGAGTCTCGACAAAAGTCAACTAAAGAGTCAGTCGGTGCCGCCGATGCGATTCGCCAGCGTTAAAAAGATTGCCGCTTCAAGATCTGTGGCGCTGCGGACAGTAGTGATGGCGAAGACACCAGCGCGGTGCGGCAGATGTTTTGGCATATGAAAAGTTCCCCATTTTACTGTAAAATTACGGTCGCGACGAGACTGTCGATTGAAAAAACTTCTAATTAACCAATATTATAGGTTTTTAACTTCAAATTATCGAGCATTTTTTTCTATACGATTGCATGCAAAACTGATGGGACCACTTTCTCATTTCTAATTAACCGAAACTTCCAATTAAGCGACTTCGAATTACCGGGAGTCGACTGTATGTACCCCCCTACATCTTCAAAACTTCTCATCATAGCCTTCTAAGGTTGTATGAAAGCAGAAATGCCATGCCATATTATAAGACCACTAGGAGGCGCCATGCAAGGCTTTTGCAAGCAATTGTGGTATGACCTCTTCATTGAGCCAGATTGCTTTACATGTTTTATAACACTTTTTTTAAAATCCACGAGGCATACACTGAACTGCAGGTAGTTTATCGCAAACCCTATTCACTTTCTCTCTTCTTTCTTCCCAATGAACCGGTGTGCACCAGCTTGGTATTTGCCATGGCAGAGAAATCTGGTGTGCACCAGCGAGCGAATACCAAGTGTGCCTGCCTAGCTTTTGAGGCATGTAAATTAAAGGTAGCTTGCGCTGGCAACTGTACCAGTGGTTCTGGAGACAACAGCAGGAAAGAGTGAATACATTGATAGTGGACTCGTTACAATGAGAAGCAAGAGGTTCTAGCATGTAGTTTTTGACAAAGAATGCATGTTATACACGAAGTATATTAGCCCACACGAATTTGGGATAATACAAAACATTTTAAGCAGATTACTGTGGATTGGGCTGGGAGGTGCAAAAAGGAATTAATTGTTCGGTTTTTATGAAACTTGCAGCTGCTTTACTTGAGTTTAAAATTAAGGACGGAAGTCTTGCAATCGTGAAATATGAGATAAGCCAATAGCTGAATTGGTTTGCCAATGAGATAGCAAGCAGTGTATGGTAAATTATGTGCAGTAATGTGTAGAAAGCTTTATCAGCAGTGCTTCCTAGTTATGCTGAGAAAGCATCCTTTTGGTGCTCAGGTTCAGGCCTTGACAGAGGAGAACCAAGAGTTGCAGTCCAGGCTGGGCCATGAGTCGCAGAGGGAAGCGGCTCTGCGCTCTCTTGAACACCAAGTGCAGCAGCTGCTGAGCGAGAACGAGATGCTGAAGCGTTCCATGCGGGAAGCCTCCCCAGCCACAACGAGTCGCATCTCTCGGCTACGGGACACAGTACGCGGCTTCTACTTGTCATTGACCGCCAGCCACTTTATTTCCTGTAGTGGTTGTACATCGAAACACACTAAAAAAGTATACCAGCTGGTTTTTGAGCACTTTAAGTAATTAACCATACTAGTATAAGATTCTTCATTTTTAGTTGTGGTAACCTAAAAGCTGATAGCTTACTGCAATCTCTGTAACTGTCTCACTAAAGTGTAGCCGGAAGGAATGTTTTTATGGAGAGTATCAACGTACATAGCTTTATCAAGTTAGGGATTAATGGACACATGCCTAAATAAGAAAAATAGCAACAAAAACAAAGTAAGGACCCTGAGGCCCCTTGTCCACAATAAAAAAAATCTTCTTAATAAATGATTTATTAAAATGGTGCAGCAAACCTCAATTGGTATCAGGTAGATTTCTCCATATTCTGCTAATCGCATGGAGTGTATGCGTAATATTTTTAATATAGATCGCACTGCAAAGCTCAATTGGTATCAGGTAGATTGCTCCATATCCTGGTAATCGTATGGGGTGTATGCGTAATGGCTGTAGCAGTAAACACATAGGTAAGGATTTTTCTATCTTGGTGATGGCTACTATGTCATTATAGACAGGTATGCTCAGCACTTGATCCCATTGTACTGGTACTGTTCTAGTTGCCATAAGTTGCCAGATTCAACAACGCAGGCTACACCTCGATTTTAGTAAAATATTATGTGTATAGCGCTTGGGTTATGCTCATGCCGAATGGACTTCTTGGTGCACAAGCTGTCCAGAGTTTTATGGGAATGCGAGTTGTAGAGAACAAAAATTCATCATAGAAAAAAAAAAGTTTTTTCTTTTTTTTTCACACGGAAAGCTTAGAGGCAGACTGGTCTTAGACATTTTTAGTTTATTTCTTCAGTGATCTTGATTAAACTGCACAGGATTAGGCAGTCTTTCTGCTGATTTCAAATATTTAATTATTTTCTATAACTTATCTTGTTTCTGAAATAACTTAATCACCCCCTATGGTTTAAGGCCACTATATAAAAAAAAGTGTTTAATTCAAAGTGACATTTAAGATATTCCAACATAGACTAATGACTATAGAGTGAAAGTATGCAAGAGTATTTTGTTTTGAGGCCTTTCTTGGTTATTTTCTTATTTCTTGGGGGGAAAATGAACTACCCATTTTCAAAGGCAGTTGGAATTGTATTACAATTTTGATGAGTAAATAATTAAGAAGGCTTGTGCTCTAAATTCTGCTCCCATACTTGCATTCTACACACATACAGGTTTCCATTGCAAAAATAATTTTTTTGCTCTACCTGCCCTAGCTGCAGAGATATTGAGGCCTCAAAATTGAACAGTTGTAAATTTACTTTTTGAGAAAAATGGAAAAAACTGAAAACACTCAGCTTCCTCAAAAAGCAACAATCATGGTGCGCATATTTTGCAATCCTCATAAAGCTGCTCATAAATTTGTAGCAGAGCTTCTAACACAGGTGCCGGCCAATTAAGAAGCCTCAAAGTCGGTTCCCCATTTTTTTGCAGGTTCTGCATGTTAACAGCACCAAGAATCTGTACAGTTAGAATCACATTATAAAAAAATTACCACATCCTGGTGTGTGAAAATTTGCACAGAGATATGAAAACACTTGCAGAAACCAAATATGTCAATTTTAAAAAATGAATTTTTTTGTCACTTTTTATTCTTGTAAGGGCAGCATTTCATTTGCAGCATAAATGTATGCAGCACGAACGAGGCGAGTCTGAATTGCTGTGGATCACTTAGTTTCATAGCCAACGATTTAGAACAGTTGGAGATAACTTCAGACATGCAGATTTTGTTTTAATGCTAATTATAATCAATCAAGTGATTATTATAATCAATAAAATGAACTATTTTACATTTCTTTTTGATTGCTATTAGTACTCGCAGAAGAGTGCTAGCTGTCTGTCTCTCTATGGTGCAATCTTGTAACATTGGCAGTCAGAAAATAATAATTTGTGCCTCACAAGTTGGTAACACTAGCTTAGCTTTTAAGATGCATGCAAATGGAAAAACACAATTTCGCACCCACCTTAATTAAGGCTCTTGCGTTTATTATGATTTTTCTACTTCAAGGTTAACCGGCTGATCATTGAGAATGAAGACTTGAAGACTGTAGTTGCTCGGCTTCGCTATGGGCGCCCTGTTCCTGTTAGAGGTGAGAATAATGTAAAGCATTTTGTAAATCTGCAAAAAAGGGACAATATGGGCAAATAACAATTTATGTCAGAGTGAAAGCTCAAACAGAGCGCTTCTGCTTTGTTCGTAGCCGTTGATCTTGCGGGGTTCCACGTTACCGTGAAACAGTGCATCTGCTTTGGTTAGCACAGGTTCACATATGATGTCTTTGATTTGTGCATTGAGGGGCCGGCTGTTTAGCAGTCATGGTCACCAGCAGCTTTGGTCACCGGTAGCATCAGTCAGATAGAAGTTCTGAATGTAGGTACATTTGCTTAAGACAACATATACAAGCTTCTGTGGGCGTCATTTATCATCTCTCTGCTGCCTCGTGTCCACACATGGTTCTCTTTAGCAGCACGTGGTGTAATTTTGTGAAAGTGTGCTATCATGCTTATTTTCGACCTTCGTAATGTTAAGATGTTAAATTTGTTTAATGAGCTTTTTTTTTTCATGCCTTTGTGCAAGTTGGCTTGTTTCTTATATGGAGGGGACTGCACAGTTTGTTTGAGTTCATTTCTTTTTATGTTTCATCTAAAAAAAAACTTTCAGCTGCGAGTGAGCGCTCAATATGTTCACTTGTTCGTTTGAGTTTTTTGCACTCCTATAAAACCATACCAACTAGCCCACTTGTCGATCTTGTGACAGTATCAGTGCACAAAACCCTGTCCCCCTCCCTGCCAACACAGCAGAGGGCAGCACAGCAAAATGAAAAATACGATAAAGGCAGATGACTAGAGTACTGAGGACACTGAAACCATCTAGCAGCAGGGTGAAGCAAATAACCTTAATGGAACATTGTTGTTTTGCAGACGATGATTCTTCAAGCAATTCAGAGGACGGTGCAGACGAAGGGCCAAAGGACCCCCAGTCTACAAGCAAGGACCAATTATCCGAGTTGTTGGACGTGTTGAAGAAGCAGCAGGCAGACTCCAAGCAGTGGCGCAGGCTCTATGACGAGCTCAGGAGAAACGAGCGCAGCACCAGCAGCAAGACAGTGTGGCGCAAATTGCTAATGCTGGGCCAGACACTATTTGACGACATGCAGACAGGCCTGGACCGCACTCTCGAATCCCTGATTGACCTGGCCAAAAAGGGCTCAAGCGTAGCCAGCGATGTCCGCCCCATGGTACAAGACTTGGGAGAAAAGGTGAGATCCATTGGGAAAAAGCAATGGTGTCAGGATGAACGGGTCGTGCAACAGTTTCCAAGCAGTCATCAAGTGGCCTTGATAGCGGAGCTTATCACTTCACATATTGATTGCCGCAAATGTTTTTTCAGTCGGTCAAGTGCGAGCAGACCTACACGGATGTGTTGCACACTCTTAGCGCTTTTTCTCTCTCTTTTTGTCCTGACAAGCACACTCGAAGCTTCACAGGCAAGTCGGGATGAGAAAGGGACGACAAGCAGCATGAGTAACAGCAAGATAAATTGTAAAATGAAACTCGTATGACTGTTACAAAGTTATGCGTTAAAATAAACATCTGTTTAGTTCATAGACATACTAATATAAGTGCATGAAGTGGCATTAAGTGAAAACATGAAGAAAAGCCACCTTTTTTTTTCTTTTTCAATCAGCATTATCTTTTCTTGCGTGCTTTTGAGATTTCGCTCACTCATCAGCATCTGAATTTTGACTCGTGTGACAGGTTGACATTTACTGAATTAGATTCTGATTCAGCATTGGAGCAGAGAGTTGGAGAAATCGCCTCTGGACTAACTTGCAAAAGAGAAACCGGCACACAGTTTCATAGTGCAAGAAAACTGCATGAGTGAGCACACCAAAGAAAACTGTTCGTGAGTGCGTCCGGAAAGCAAAAGCTAACCCGAAACCAATACTAATAATCATTAGTCTTATGGCCAACAAAACAGGAGCGGTTTTTGGTGATTCCTCGAGAGGAAAAACACGACCACAGCAGCAACGTTTGTGCCAGTCACCGCTTGCACAAAAATAGGCATAATCGCTTACTCCGGGGGCAATAAAGGAGAAAGTAACGAATCGCTCTTTTCAGACATTCTAAACTGAAAGCCATCATTTTTGCTGGCGCATCATGTGGTAATAAGTTGAAGAATGAAACGAAAACTAGCAAGCGCACTGCTGTAGTAAAGCCCGGTGCAGGAAAAGAATTCCACATATTCTTGCAGTGTGGCAGCTCATCCATGAGAAATGATTGTAACAGGTGCACGTTTTAAACATACAGGCAATGATGTACACGTACCTCTTTGTCTTGGGGCTGTTAGCGGACGACATTTATGTACGTATTTGATCTTCAAAAGGTGAATGTCATTTCAAATAATTTGAACGTTCATAGACATGAATTACCAGCACTGCGCATGTTCTGTTGTTGTGGGTCTGTAAGTTGTACAAGTTTCATAGAGCACACTAGATGGTGTGTCTTCAGTGCTGCCAGCACATGGGCTTTTCAGTACCTTTAGACACCTGACTTAAGGATGTGACGTGCAATTTATTCAATATTGAAAAATGCAATGAAAATTTACTTGTCTAAATAAATTAACTAGTTGTTACTGGGGCGGAATGAAAGCTGGTTGCATTTGTTCTGTCTGCTTGCGGAACCCTAAGGTGTCTTAAACGTAACCCAGTCTTAGAATCCATGGCTTAGCTTTTAGGGGTCCTTACTTAAATGAACACAAGAAAAGGTTGACATATTTTTGTGACCAGTATCATAAGCAAATGTAGCGTTTGAAGCAACATTTAAATGTGCACTTGTAAGTCTGCTTTCAGCATTCCTTGAAACTTGCTGCAGTATTGAAAGGAAACAGCAAATTCAAATACACTACTGGATAATTCCTTCCACAACTCACCCGGCATGCCTTTTAACAAAAGTCACTGTTTGTAATACAAATACAAAGTCAGACATCTAGTTTAAAAAAAAACACTACTGGCACAAGGTGAGCTGATGCTGACTGTTAAACTACCACTCTAGAACTCTTTCAGTGCTTGTTTTTTGCTTAGAAAGCGTTTAGTCTAAGATGAAAGTGTTTTTAAAGTGTCTGCACAACTGAAGCGCAATCCAGGTTGCCCCTACCCTTGAGCAAGGATTTTTCACATTGCAGATGCCTTCACATTCTTTTAGTGAATGGCAACTAGTGCTACCATTTCATGTGTAAAACGAATGCACTGCCAGAAACTGAGCTACCAACGTGGCATGGCACCAATGTTTTTGCTTGCATTGCAATTATAGTGGGCTTCATAATTATGGAAATGACACAGAGATATGGAAACAATTTTTTTTTTGCCAGCGCATTGTTGTCTTTATAACATCAGTAAGCTATTTTTCGTGAGAATTCTATAAAAAAAATATGCAGTTATGGCACTCGAGTTCATTTTACAGTGCTCTGCAGTTGTATTATTATTATGACTGGTTGAGTAGTAATGGCAGAATTATTCTGAGGAATTGTGTTGTTGAGCTGTAGTGCTATATGTAATTAGATAATCTTGCTAATCACAAGTTGTGCCCAACGTTTACCTTAAAGGGGCCCTGCAATGCTTTTTGAGCATGGTCAGAAAACGCTGTCGATCAGTAGTGGAGGCTCCCAACAACGCGCGAGCCAAATATTATAGCATAGCACGCGGCCTGGAATTCACAATAAATTATCAAAGTCAGCTAACAATTGCTTTCTCTTTTCTCGACAAATCAAGGAATAAGCCCAAAAATCACTCGTAGCAAGCCCATCTATCAGCCATTGGCTGATTTGAACATGGCGCGCTCAGTTGTTACAGAGGTCACCGCGAGAGGCCGTCATTTGTCCACGCGATCGCACTGAAAAAGCCGCGTGTTTGAAGAAAAAAGTGCTCAAGGTCACGAGGCATGAATGACGTTTTTTGTTTGCCCCTCCCATTTCTCCCTGCTTAGCTTCCAGCACTTTCATCGGGACGAGAGAAAGAAGCAATTGCAGCATGGGACAAATTTTTGTAACTCCGCTCGTACTGGACGGATTCTTAAAATTTTTGCAGCATTGAATTTGTGAGCTAATACGCTTTTCCAGTGAATTAATTCTATGGTTACTCAAAAAAGTGTTTCAGGGCCCCTTTAACTCAGTCATGCAAGTGTTGCTGTCGATAATATTCAGATGCTTTCAAGCCACCACTGTGGCCTAATATTTTATTTGCCTACTGTCTCTGTATGAGTTTTCTCAACACCCTGGCTCTTATTGTCTCAATTAACTAAACAGGTACAGCAATTTCTGAAAAAGCTTTCACCTGCTGAGTGGTATTGTGTTAACCAAGCATTGCCACATACGGTGGAGAGCTTCTGAAGAAATGTGCAGCTGGCATGAATGCCATTTAGGGTAAAAGCATCCTGACGTCTCACGATGATTTCACCCAGAATAGTGGACCAATGTTTCATGATCAGTGCACTTTACATTTCTGACTGCTTGTCCCTTTGCTGTATCTTTTAGGTGAGACGAGAGCTTAACCGACGCCGAGAAGAATTGGACGGATATCTTCACGGATCAGGGAAGCCTGTTGGTTCCATCTCACAGACAATGAGTTTGTTAGAATCATCAATCAAGAAAGTGTTTGATGCCGGACGAAAGTTCGTCTCCAAGGGGCAAGAAGCAACAGGAAAGCATGCCGAAAAATTAGTTTCTAAGCTTACCAAGGTAGCCCAGATGCTCAGTAGTGACTGGGAAGCTTCGTCTGAAAAGGCAGAGGACAGTTTTACTGAGCCCACAAGTACGCCAAGGAGGGAGGAAGCCAAACACAGCTGGAGAAATCACAAGGCTGTTAACGTGGATGAGGACGATGACTGCCAGGGAGGTAGTAGGTGTAGCAAAAAAAATGAGGCAAAGAGAAAAGTGACTACTGAAAAGCCGGCAACTAGGAACAAGCAGCTGCTGGATGTGGAAGAAACTGAAGAGGAAGACTGGTTCAGCACTCGAGCAAAAATAAGGGAACGACAGCGTGGTGAAGCTACAGCAGGCATGGACAATTGGTACCTGAAGCGACAAGCACCTGGCTGGCGAAAAGGGAGCAGCAGGGAGGCTCTGCATAGGGGCACTGCCAACCGTTTCAAGAAAGAAAGCCTCTTTTGGGACCACGAATCTCTTGTAAGCGACGATGAAGAATTTACCGAGTGACGTGCGCAACGCACCTTCAGCTACCAAGGCTTTTTGTTATGCCTATTGTAATTACCAAAGTTATGGGGTCGAATGTTGCACCGTGATGCAGTCTCGGAGTAGATTTGAGGAGCCGCACTGTAAAAGGAACCTGTCCCTTAAAAAATAACTTTACATGCACAGTAACGTGAAATTATAATAAAGATATCAAGAATTTCGGCACATTTATTTCTACTAGTATCTAAGATTTGCACTGCTTTGCTTGACTTTTCTGTAGTTGGGATGGTCACCCCGGTAGCATTTAAGGGCAGCTAAAGATATTAGTCTCCCAAAAACTGTCAGGAGTTGTGTGCTTGCACAGGCTTTCGAGATCATTCGATTGGTATCGCCTGACATACAGCTGTTGTGTAAATCCACTTCTGCTGTTTGTTGGAGCGGTTGTTTTTGCTAATTGTTGGTGCCAAAAGACTAACAATATAAAAATAATTTGTGAAATGAGCTGAAATTAAAGTTATTGTTTGCACTATTTCGAGACTGCAAATGCAGGGGTGAAACTCGTGCTAACTATTACTTTCTCCACATTATAGTTATAAATGAACAATACTGTAATATAGCTATTGCTGAGGTTGCTTCAATTTCAGAGCTTCATGGCAGGAAGTTGTGCTGGTGCTCTTGGTTGGGTCAGGCAGTAATGGCTGCACAGTTGTAAATTTCATTGTATTAGAAGTGGCTATTGTGTGCACCCTAATATTCCACATCTACCATTACTGCAAGGTTTTACATGGAGGCTTCATTGTTTTATCACTCAGCTAGCTGGTGTGACCTCAAAGTAGTATGTGGGTGCACAAACACACCCAAGTTGGCAGAATGGTTGGCTCGGCCTTTGGTGGTCCATCTGTGCTAGGGGATGCACATAGCTTTTTGCACATTGTGGGGTCTTGTCCAAAAAGCTTATCCCTCCTTGGGCTCTTCGGATATGCTCATTAACATGCATTGTTGTGCCCATATGTTTATGCTGTGAAGAACTCAGCATGAGCTATGTCACCTAATTATGCGTGTGGCTTCTATTTCTGCCTTTTCATCCAAAATGACCTGAAATTTCCAAGCACAGAGGCATCAAGAACATTGACTGCATAGTTTTGTAGGAGGAGTTTGTTCTTATTGCCAATGTTGGGACTTTTATATAACACAATGGGAATGCTGTTAAATCTTTTTATGAGTTACACAGGTAAACAGTATGAATGTTCCGTCTGCTTCTGCTACATCCACACCCTGTATGTAGACTTCTGATGGCAGTGACATTAAACGTTTTAGTGTAAGGTGACATTACTGTAGTGGTGTTTTGATGGAAACCAACATTTTTGTCTGCGAGTGTGGCATTGCCAGTGACTTGTTGCAAATTTTTGCATTTATACAATTCCAGTGTGTCTGCATGTGTACACATGGAATCTCCTTGGCAACACGTAGAACCAAATGTCTTGCCTGTCTTCATGAGTGAGCATTATGCAGAGTGCTCACGAACATGCAACTTCCCTGGTTCATCAATTATACCTATAATGTTGCAACGTCTTTCAGACAAAAGGGGCACAAGTTTTACTTTTTTTTTAAGTATAATTTTCACCTGAGAGATCTGGAATAAGACCTCCATTTTAGTAATGTTTGTTACAAAGACGTGAATGGTTCCTTGATACCATTTCTAGCCGCTGTGGTTTCTCAAGCAACAGCTGTGACATAATTGTTTTGTGATATTTCTTGTGTAGTTCTGAATTGTATTCAGGCTTCCAGATTTTAAAACTGACGTTTCACATTATTGTGTTTTGTTATAGTGGTCGCCAAATTGTCAAGGTGCCTCAAAGAAGGACAGTGCTGTCACGTCTTCAGTTCTTTATTATGTGCACTATGTGGTGTTGTGCTTAGCCCACTGTCCAAGTTACGTACATACGTGATTGTATATATGTAAATTAAGAGCCTTTGTTATATCTGTGTAGAATAAAGCTGTCTTTCAACGCTTTGTTTGTCTAGGTCGTATAATTGCCTGTCCTGTTACGGTAGTTTTCAGCTTACCATTTTGAACGATTCTTATCAGTATACTTCATTAAAAAAAAGTGTATTGGGGGACACACAGAGAAAATGAAACATTAGATGACATGTCAATATCTAACTCATGTCTAACTCATGACTTGACATGTTTTGCTAGTTGCTTTTGAGGCAGCACTGCTTTTCGGCATTCAACTTCTTTTACCTTATAAGCAGCACAAAACGAAGTGGGGATAGATAATGTAATACATGCTGTAGCATTGAGCACTAATTATAGTGGATGAAAGCATCATGGACAGTGTGTGAAACAAAGTAAACAACTCCATAATCCAGTTTCAAGGCTTTTCCACTACTTGTGCAACATGCCAGTTTTTCATGACATTTAACATGATTTACTAATATAAATTTTACTCTTATAAAAAAGGGGTGCTTGCTTCTGTGACTATAATTCACGGTATTTTCATTTACACCATTACCTAATCACATATTCTGGACAATTGTTCTCCCACACTGCACAAAATTCACATTGATATCACAGGAAGTGCATCGCCACTAGGCCACAGCGGTGTGCTCTAGGCTTCTGACATCATATTTAGGAACTTTATAATTATGCTTTGAACATAATTTCGTGACTTAATTACTAGCAAAAGGTTTGTGACTGTTTTTTTTTTATGCTCCTGTTAGCATCTCTCTTCAATATCGTCAAAAAAAAAAAAACGCACACCCCCAAAAAACTACATCAAATATTTAGGCGTATCGTAATTACATTGAGCATTTTGAGCCTAAGGCAGCATTTGATGTATTGATATGTGAACTTAGTCAACACCACACCGGGCTACGCAAAAACAATGCTTATCATTTATTGCATGTACGTTCATCCGACGCTAGAATTCAGTTGTGGTTTATACTTAATAAAGTGAAGCTTTGAGCTAGTTGGTTTAGCAATGGGAAGTACGAACAGCGCGAATTGAACACGGGGACACAAGAAGGGACACTGACAAGTGCTGACTAGGAACTGAATTTTTATTCCACTTGAAAGATAAATATAAACAGTATAAACATAAAGAAAACATGAACAAAACAATAAAAAATAACATGAAAAGCTTGTCTGTGTTTCTTGTGTCCCTGTGTTGGATTTGCACTGTTCGTACTTCATAGTGTTTAATACCCTGCGAGGCCAGCTTACGAAGTTAATGCAGTGGTTTTTTAGAGCGACGGGCTATTTGTTCAAGGGCTTTCCCTTGAACAAACAGAACAAACAAAAATGAGCCTCTCGCTCCTAAAGAAACCCCCTTCCCGCCTTAAAAGTTTTTAATTTTGCATGTGTATATGCATGCACACATACAAACACACACAAGAATGTACACAAAGTATGGTTGAACACTTTCTGAAAAACATTTCCTGGCTATGTTGCTGCTATTCATAATTGTCTAGGGGTACCAAAACTTACTGCAAACAATGTTACATGCTGAGAAGGTCAAATCCATACTATAGCTTGCAGATTCTGCATTCTTACCGAGAAAACATATTTAAAAATTTCTACATCTTAAGAAATTCATTGACAGTTTATATTGATTTTTTAATAGGAAACATTTTTAATGAGCCTTGGCCCTGTGCACATAAACCTCATGTTTTGTTTGTACAAGATCAACTAGAACCTTAAATGTTGACATTTGTGGCGTTGTTCAGAAAAATATTTTTTTGTTCAGAAGGCACTGGGCAATACAAAAGTTGAATGTGATGATATACTCCATTGTAATGCCTAACTCCGGTCTTCTAAAATGAGCTAGCAGACTAATAATTTCAATTGGGAATTGATTGTCACTGATGCGTCCATCCGTGAAGAGAATGCGAGAGTGGTCATTTTCTCAGAGGCTTTGTCTTACGATTACCGCGTCCCCTGCATTGCACACTCCCATATTGAGCAGGGCTATTTTAGCCCTTCAAAAAGTTTCAGTAGATGATTCGGCGGTTGTTATGGTGAGCGATTCGTCATTTGTAATGTATACATGCATATCTAATTTCACCCTCCTGTCGAGTCTTCTGTTCAGAATGCTTTTACATTAATCCTCCCAAAATTGCATAAAGCATAGTTGGTGTGGGTGCCAGGCCATCGTGGCCCTGTTCATTGCGGTACTGCCTTTTTTTCATAAATATTAAACTATATACAAGCTAATTCAAGATAATTGCCGTTCCTTTTTTTTTTTTGCTTTGGATAATAAATGGTGTCCCATTCGCAAATGGGGAGTGTGTCTGCACCTGCTGTCCAGTTCAATCTCCTTTATGCTGTGTCATTATTTACTTGATGTCGTTTCACTAACCATCGAAAAAAGCGAAACTCTATTCGTGCTGAAACCCAAGCATTGCTCTGAATTTTCAAAATATCCTTTCCCTTGAGGCGTCTTCATCACTGGGCTACAGCAACGGGATTTATCGCTGGTCGATTGCATTGTTCTTATTTTAATAGCTATGTCTTCTTCATCGGCGGCGTATGCGATTGTGCACATCGATCAACTACAGGTCCATCCGCGTTCCGCACCGCGTGTTTGTTCAAATGCCTTGAAACGCAGTGTGAACATTAGTGGTCAACTATACAGTTATTTAACTTCGTTGTGCCGCGAAAAACACGGCGGAAAATCATTTTGCTGGAGACACTACCTAAGGTTCCTACATATTTCAGGGAAAAATCTAGCACCAATACAGTGTAAATCTAGGGACTTTAACCAAACAACAGTTCCAGTACACTCTAACCATGCTTTAACCAAACGTGAACAGTATTATTTTTTTGCTCGAAACGCATACAAGAAAAAACAAATAATTCATGCATTTTGAACCTATGATTAGATTTTTTTAGTGCAAGAATCAAAGATGTTTGATTGCAGAATAATTAGATATATATTTACACGTTAATTGACATTAAAAATAAAAATCGCACAAAACAGCGCATGCTATGCAAATTTGACGCATTTGAAGACAACGCATTATGATTCGCGTCTGAAAGAAAATTGAACTAATTATTTTTCAATTTTTGGTCTCTCATGTGGCCGCGTGGAGGCATGGTTATAGTGTACTAGAATATGGGGTAGTGTGTTCAGGTACCCTCTATCGCCATGCATCGCGTAAAGCGTCGCACGTGGACAAAAAATCGGTTTTCAAGGCGGCGCTGCCGTAGCATGGGCTGACAGGATTGTCAGCTCTGCCTTCTCGGGTTGCTTGTGTTCGCACCCGCTTAACAAAAGTTTTTCTAGCAATGTTTTTGCTGGCCACATGACAGTGAGGCAATGTCGAGTCATCGGTGGCAACGACACTGCTTTGCACCTAGGTGCGAAACAGGGTATACCATTAGAAAAAAAGTGAGCAGCCGTCGCTTTTTGCTGCACCCAAAGACGAGGTATGGAAGGTTTGGGAACAGAATTTACATTGAAAGGATGGGACCTTGAACGAAAGCTGCTCTGTATGTGAGATACACTTCGAGCCTTCATGTGTTCTCGGAGACTACGTGCACGCTATAAACGGCAAAGAAGTTCGCGTACCACGTAGAAGACCAGAGCTAACGCTGTGCCGATACTGCCTAACGCTCTAAGCTACTTATCGAAGAAAGCGCCGCATTCAAGACCTCCGAGAAAGCGGGAGAACTCGGCGGTTGAATCTACCATCTCCAAGAAAACTGCAGCACCCTGTCTTGATGTTGAGGCCACTGATTCAGGTACATCGATGGACCTTCCTGCTGACCACGAACCCGAGGTGGCGAACACTACAGGGAGTACAGCTTCGCTGGAACGCTTACTCAAGCTTTGTTCACCTTGAATTTATACGAGCTCGATCACCCCGCATCTCGTGTCAAAGAGAGCGGTAATTTACGTGCTGTCACGACTTCATTTTTTTGTGAAGGTATCAATCAGTCTCGAGAAGCAAAACGAAAGAAAAAAAAAAGAAAGCTGCACGCGAAAATCAATCGGTGTTCGTAAGGTGCCACCGCGATGAAGTGATTGTGAACTGATAATTCCACGGAGTGGTGACAAATTTGATCAGTGTTACTGCTCACTGCAGTATGCGCGCTCGTAAATAAAGGGTTTCTTCTTACTGTCTGACAGTGGTACCAAGTGGTATTTCCTTTTGACTGTACAGTGCAATATCCCGGCCACAGCAGCAGTATTTCGGCGGGCGCGTAATCGTTTAAGGACCCAAGATTGTCAAAACTATTCCCAAGTCTTCAGCTACGGCGTGCCTCTCAATCAAATGGCAGTTTTGTCACTTTAGCAGCATAATTAAAATTGCATGATGCAACTATCGAGAAGAACGGTGCCGCGCGCGTAACGAAGGAAGTCGAAGCTGTCACAGCGTGCAGATTACGACTCGATATAGCGGTCATATAACGAGAAACTTTCGGGTTTATAGATGCTCCTTCGATACCTCAATGGAATGAAAAAACTTTATTTTCGATCTTCCTAATTTTTCATTCGTTCAACAACCGAGCTTTAAAAACTGCAAGCAGTTTACCCAGAGATGACTGCTTCACCGTCGTTTGTTAATACCTGCATTTAAACCGCGTGTTGCGGCTTTGACGTTTTGTTTTGAATGCAGCACAAACAAACCCATTCGAAAGCTTTTCGCGGACGTGTAAGCAATTACGTATGCAAGCGCATATCACAGGATCAAATCCCGGCCGCGGCGCCTGTATTTTCGGCGGAGGCGCAAATACTGAGGTGCGTGTACCTAGATTTAGGTGCACGTTAAAGCACTCCAGGTGGTCGAATTTCCGGAGTACTCCTCTACGGCGTCTCTCATAATCGTATGGTGGTTTTGGGACGTTAAACCCCTGCTATTACTAATATCAAAGCCAGAAGTGCATAAAAGGCAAAGCGTGAGGTGACAGCTTATGCTAAGGTGGCGTCATCTCGTGGCTGTCGCTACCGAATGCGTCAGCCATGGCTCCTTTCTGAACACACTACCCCATATTCTAGTACACTATAGTGGTGGATGCAAGCAAGCAACCAAGCAACAGCCGAAACCGAAACTTGGCGCTGTTTGCCTCTGGGAGGTCAATGCGCGGCACCTTTTTCCTTCCTCCGTGATGCGCGGTCTTACGCCGTTTGTGCTGTGTTGTGTGTGTGCTCCAACCAGCAGGTGTTGGTTGTAAACGACCGTGTCTGTTTGGCAGCTTCAGTATTCGAGCGGTGATATTTCACCAGTAGCCGCGTTACGTCAGCCTCGTGAGTGACTACTGGAGAAGCCGAGTGATCTGTGCCGTCCGGGAAACGGCTTCAACCTCTGCTGCAATTGGTTCGATAGGCTTAGCTCACAAGGTGCTTGTAAAAACTGCAGACTCCGGCCTGCTGTAGGTTATTACGGACATATAGTCAGCTCGTGTCGAGGCAGGAACTGTTGTCTGGCGTGATTTAGTCGGTCAGCCACGATGAGTAGCAAGAGCTGCCTCGCGGTCGCAGCCGAGGCTGCAGAAAGAGTGAACGCGATGCTTGTCGCGAAGGGAAAGCTTAAGGTAAGAAAAATTACTATTTGTATTCAGCAAGTAATGTTATGCTATCGTATTTTCTGTGCCCTTTTCTTTCTTTTTTTCCTTTTCATAGATCAATGGAGTCACAGGCCGCAGCTCGGGAGACTTGTTCACTACCGAAGTGGAGATAAACGACGCACCCCTACCTGCGCGCAACGTCTTGACGAAAGGAATTTTCCAAGAGGAGGTGATTAATTATTATGAAACGATAGTATTCGAGTGGTAAGAGGGAGATAAATCTAGGTGGAAAACGCATTCTCTTGTGCCTGCAGTGTTCCAGGTGAAAACGTAATGTTCAGACGATCAGCAGTCAGTTGTATCGGCCTTGAACTTGCAAATACGTACGTCACACCGCGAAACTCTGAGATGTGACCTCGAAATGCGCCGCCATCACCGAGCACATGGTAGCAGACGACATCGAATCGAGCTGTGCGGCTCTCGCGTATTATATATTGTCCACGCTGCATGTCGAAATGGCGATTTGTGCGATATTTAGCATCCTCACGAGAAGCATGTGTAAATCAAATGAAAATGAATCATTATGACGTAAAAGCAGCGCAAAAAGACGAAGACAAGCAAGTGAACGTCACAAGCGCTTGAACCAGAAAATGAACCAGACACAGGGATGTACTGTTCGCCAAAAGTGATCACAAATCAGTGTGACTGCATGAACGAGTGGTCACAGCGATTTGTGATCACCTTTGGCGACCAGTGGATCCCCGCGTGTGGTCCAAGAAGCTTATGGCTTGCGGGCATAAACAGCAAGGACCTTTAGACACTGAACAAGGTTCGTGTTATGTGGGCATCACTTCGTACTAGCAAGTTAAGCTTCCAAATCTTGTCATCTTTTTGCTCACTGTATCACTGCACAATTGGGTGCTCAGTGTGTTGTGTGCGATGTGTATTTTTGTTGAAACGAGAAGCACCAAATGGAACACTGTGAATGCACCTTGCTTTTTTAGAGGCTTGCTAAGTTCTTCGATGAAACAAATGCCTACTGGGTGCCAAACATGTTATTTGGCGGTGGTTGTATAAAGGGTATGCTCTCTGCCTTGATCCACTAGGGGAAACACCATTGCTGTACCATTTTGAAGGTACGTGCTGTCCATGCTTTGGCGTGCTGGCGTTTTTCCAGAGGTCTCTAGACAACCAAGTTCCCATATGGATCTCGGACAAAGTTCATGCAGCACGTTTTATGCGTGTGCGGTGAGCACGTGGATCTCCAAAATGGAGATCCAGACGCCAGCGATCCTCGCAGGTGGCGAAGAGCGCCGCTGTAGGTGACTCATGCAAAGTTTCATCCATTACGTGTGACATTATGGACTTGGACATGAATGATCAGAGTTCTTTAACACCGCAGGCTGCTATTTTACTGACACCAACAGAAATTTGTTATACCCCAAGCTTGTCATACCCAATCCGCTCGTAAAAAATTTGTCCAGTGGATTAATTGATTGATTTGTGGGGTTTCACATCCCAAAACCACCACATGATCATGAGAGACGCCGTAGTGGAGGGCTCCGGAAATTTCGACCACCTGGGGTTCTTTAACGTGCACCCAAATCTGAGCACACGGGCCTACAACGTTTCCGCCTCCATCGGAAATGCAGCCGCCGCAGCCGGGATTCGATCCCGCGACCTGCGGGTCAGCAGCAGAGTACCTTAGCCACTAGACCACCGCGGCGGGGCTGTCCAGTGGATTATAGGCCTTCATTCGGTCCAGTCAAACATAATCGTCTGTAGCAGGCTTGCATCAACAGCAGCTTATGCACAAACCGGTAGCTCATATGGATATGCATTGTCACACAAAGTGATTTTTTTCATCTGGCCTCGCAATAGTCTTGCAAGTTAGACAGATATGCAGGACAATGCTCAGATCAACAGAGCGATTCTCCTCCACCATAAGCACAAGGCATATGATCCAAGCATGCGCACTACGCCGAACGATCTGCCACACGAACGTGAACATGGTGCAGTCACCGAGACGTTTGTGCACAATGATGGCAAACGCAAAACTGGAAGGCGGGAACTGATGTCACATGAAAGTTAAGTATAAATCGAGCTGCTGCACCAAGTGGTGAGGAGCCACAGTGCTAAGTCATTTGTCGAGCACCGTTTACATATCGTCGAACCACCCAGGATAACACTTGGTGTATGAATGAGCTTAATCACATATGCTTTGGGTGAATTAGCCGTCCATCATTCAATTTGTTATGCTACTGGACAGCCCCATCCACCTCCGTGTGGAGGAGCCGGCTTTGTAGGGAGCCTGTGGCTTGGCTCTGTAGCGCAACACCTTGTAGTGGTGGTGGCAAGGTTCGACGTGGTGTGCCCAGGAGCGTGCGATGCCCAAGAAACGTGCAGATCCGGTGTTGCATGTTGCTTTGAATCTGGAATGACAGTGAGGACCTTTGTTTTGCTGGCTGTGCACGTTGTGTGGGATTACCATTTTTCAAAAGCATGCATCCTGCATTCTGAAAGGCTCGGGCGCACCCTAATACCAAGTGCATATTGCTACATGCATGTTGACATTTTGTGGGACGATCCGCATGTGTGCCTGTTGAAGAGGACGAAGAGAGGTCTCCGCTCAGTGTCTGGTCAACCGGTCACGCCGCTGCTGCTGGTTTGAAATATATTTAATCCACAGCCTTGTCGATACGGCATCTCTTCTCTTCCGTAACATATTTGGTGGAGGTGGAACGTTCTCCGTTTTCACCACAAAACTTCGCAGTGGCCGCACCGTCCAACCTCCGGCCGTGGCTTCTAATGATAACAACCCGTCACCGCCTTCAGCTGGAGCGCCAGCTACTATGTACCTTGCAATGTCCCACCCACGTAATCCCGGTACGTTCTCTGCCCAGCCTGGCCTTTACGTTGACTACTGGCTCCACGCATGTACGAGCGCGTTAGCGTCACTCACCTATGGGACTCTACCATGATGCTCGCCAACATAATCTTTACTGATCTCATGATCGTCGAACCCCGCGTGTATGGTTCGACGATCATGAGACCAAGCTGACGAAATGGGACATCTTCAAGGAATGACTGCGCGACATCTTTGGGGACCCGTCCAGTCGACAAATGGCCGCACGAGAAGAACTCGCCACCCGTGTATAGTCATCAAAGTCATCAACCGAGTCGTATGTCTCATACATACAGGACATGCTCGCGTTGTGCCGCAAAGTGGACGAGCAAATGACTGAGAGTGATAAGGTGGGCCACATACTCAAGGGCATCGCGGACGACGCTTTCAACTTGCTTGTGTACAACAACGTCCCGACCGTCCACCTCATATATAAGGAATGCCGCCGCTTCAAAATGGCCAAAAACCGCCGAGCTCTGCCTCAATTTTCGCGGCTCCTAAACACGGCTGTCACGTCAAGCTGCACCGATCTCGGTGCCACACCACCCTTGCACGAGAATGTTACACGCATCGTTCGGCGCCGTTTCATCTACTTCCACTCGGCCAGGGCACCGTGCAAACACCTCCGGCGGTGTCAGTTATTCAGGCAGTCGTGCGGCAAGAAATCGCTAATCTTGGTTTTCCTTTCACTTACACCGTCTCCCGACCGGACTACAGACCGATGCCAATGAATGCATCACGCCATGACCCATATTTTCTGTCCAGATCCTGCAATCCGACGGAATGGAGAACAGCAGACGACAAGCCAATCTGCTTCCGCTGTCACCGAGTTGGCCATGTCTCTCGCTACTGCCGTAGCACTTGGACGCCCCTTGTTGGAGTCAATTTTTTTCTTCTCCTCGCCCATAAGCGTACCCCCGTCGGTATTTGCCCAGCTGTGAGTATCCTGCTTCCGACGCACTTAACAGCCACTCTACCGCTCGTTCGCCGTCACTGCAACGCCGCCGTTGACTGCTCGTTCACCGTCACCGCAACGTCGCCGTTCTCCGTCGCCCCAACCCCGCCGCTATCCACTGCCGAGTAACTATGAATCTTCTCGAATGGAAAACTAGATCATGCAGCTCCTGGAGGTAGTGCTGCATCATGTGCGACTGATCTAAATCCTCCGTTGACACTCTCTACTAATAACTTGCTGGAAGTGATTGTGGACAGTCTTTCTTTAACGGCTTTAGTTGACACTGGAGCTCAGGTGTCTATAATGAGTGCTCGTCTCTGTCGCCACCTCAAAAAAGTACTCATGCCTGCCGCAACACAAGCCGCCCGTGTCACCGATGGTGGAACTGTGGCCGTCATTGGAATGTGTACCGCTCGTGCTAGCCTTGCTGGCAGCCATGTTTCTGTTTTATTTACCGTGCTCGACAATTGCCCTCATGACCTCATCTTCAGGATGGACTTTTTATCGATGCATTCTGCCCTGATCGACTGCTTCGCCGGCGCTCTCTGTTTAGGACTTCCTCTTTTTCTAGGTTCTCGCCCCAAGCTGCCTAAAAGCCTCTGTACCACAGACTTCAGTCGGATATCGCCAAAAGCCCTCTAATTCATTGAATCGGCAACAAGTTCACCCGTTATTGACAGTGATTATGTTGTCGCGCCTATTCCTGATGTTCTCCTGGCACGCGAAATCACTGTGCCACACTCCATCGTAACCATGGCCTCTAACCGGACATGTCTGCCCATTATCAATTTTGGTTTTCACGCAGCAAGTGCTACCACATGAAATTTCAGTCGCCACGCTGCGACTCTTAGTAGACGCCCGCGTCACCGCTTTTGCGGCAGACACATACTCCGATCTTCCATGTCGCCCCCCAGGATGCCACATTCCTCGATGCGGCCTTGCGCCCCATGATCAACCCGAAACTCAAACCTGAGCAATCCGATGCACTATGCCGCCTTCTGGCTTCCTACCGCGATATATTTGACATCGACAGCAGTCCACTCAGTCAGACATCCCTCATAAAGCACAGCATTAATACTGCTGCTTCTCCTCCCATTCACTGTCGACCATACCGTTTGTCTGCCACAGAGCGTAAGGTAATTCAAGAAGTCAACAAGATGCTAGCCAAAGGAATTATTGAACCCTCCTCGAGCCCTTGGGCATCTCCCGTTGTGCTCCTTTAAAAGAAAGATGACACGTGGTGCTTCTGCGTTGATTACCGCCATCTTAATCGAATCACGAAAAAGGACGTTTATCCTTTGCCCCGTATTGATGACGCCCTCGATTGTCTTCACGGCACATGATACTTTTCTTCGATTTGCCTACTTTCTGGCTATTGGCAGATTGTGGTGGACGATAAAGACTAAGAAAAAACTGCGTTTGTAACTCCCGACGGCCTATACCAATTCAAGGTGATTCAAGAAATGCAACGCCCCAGCCACATTTGAGGGTATGATGGACTCGCTATTACAAGGGTTCTAGTTGTCAACATGCCTGTGCTACCTGGACGTTGTCTATGTATATTCGCCTACATTTGAGACACACATTCAGCGTTTGTCAGTGGTTCTCGACATCTTCCGCACTGCTGGCTTTCAACTAAACTTGTCGAAATGTCACTTCGTTTGCCAGCAGATTGCGGGGTTGGGCCACCTTGTCGACACATCAGGTGTGCACCTTGACCCAGAGAAAATTCGTGCCGTCATGAGCTTTCCTGTACACCAGTCTGTCAAGGACATCCGTAGCTTTGTGGTACTTTGTTCATATTTTAAAAGGTTCGTGAAATATTTTGCAACGATCGCTCGACCACTCACCGACCTTCTGAAAAAAGACGTGACTTTTACGTGGGGTTCCGCCCAAGCTGCCGATTTTTCTCACCTCATCACCCTCCTCACGACTCCACCTATATTGGCCACTTTGACCCGTCCGCTCCGACAGATGTCAGAACTGATGCGAGTGGTCACAGGATTGGAGCCGTCCTAGCCCAACGACAGCGGGGACACGACCAAGTTATCACCTATGCTAGCCGCCTTCTCACATCTGCCGAGCGCAACTATTCAATAATAGAGCGTGAATATCTTGCTCTTGTTTGGGCAGTCACGAAGTTCCACCCATATTTATATTGCGCGGATTTCTCTGTAATAACGGACCACCATGCGCTATGTTGGCCTTTTCCTCCCTGAAAGATCCTACTGGCCGGCTTGGGCGCTGGGCTCTGCGACGGCAAGAATATACTTATACAGTCATGTACAAGTCCTACATCAGGACGCTGACTGTCTCTCCCGCTACCCGGTCGATGAATTGAGCACCATCCCTGACCTTGACACCGATACTTGCATCTTCTCCGTTTCGCAACTGACCCGCATCAATGACGAGCAACGCCGTGATGCACCCTTGCGTGCTATAATCGAACGTCTCGAATCACCATTTTCGAACAGATCCCATCGCTCATTCGTCCTCCACGATGGCGTCCTATACCGCCAGAACTTCTACCCAGATGGACCAGCCCAGCTGCTCGTCATTCTGAAACACCTCCGCTCGGCAGTTCTCCACAAACTCCATGACCTTCCAACTACTGGTCACCTTGGTGTGTCACGCACGTACAACCGGATTCAGCGACGCTTCTTTTGGCCAGGGCTTTCACGCTCAGTCAGAAGATACGTTGCGGCTTGTGATAAGTGTCAGCGCCGTAAAACACCATCGACGCTTCCCGCCGTACACCTTCAACCACTTGACATTTCGTCAGAACCTTTCTTCGCGTTTCTTCCTGGGCCCTTTTCCCTTGTCTTATTCTGGCAACAGATAGATAGCTGTGGCCACAGACTGCGCCACGTGCTACGCCATCTCACGAGCACTTCCAACAAGCTGTGCCACAGATGTCACCGACTTCCTCCTACACGACGTGATCTTGCAACATGGAGCTCCATGCCAGCTGCTTACAGACCGTGGCCGCTCCTTTCTATCAAAGGTCATAGCTGATATCCTTCAGTCATGTCAAACGAGGCATCAGCTCACTACTTCGTAGCATCCGCAGACAAATGGGCTCACTAAGCATCTGAATTGAACTCTTACAGACATGCTTGCGAAGTAAGTTTCTTCCAACCATTCTGACTGGGACCTTGCTTTTCCATACGTGGCATTTGTATATAATTCTTTTCGCCATGACACTGCTGCTTACTTTCCATTTTTTCTGTTGTTCGGCTGAGAACCTGCATCACCCCTAGATACAGTCATTCCATCTACCGTGACACCGACCAGCGATTATGCCCTTGACGCTATCACTTGGGCGGCCCACGCATGCGAAATCGCCCGCACTCGCTTTCTGGCCTCTCAAGAAAATCAGTGGCGTTTGTACCATCAATGGCACCGCGACATGCACTTTTTACCTGGTTCATTGGCCCTGCTGTGGTCCCCGAGCCATCAAGTTGGCTTCTTAGAACTTCTTTCCCCCTACACAGGTCCATATCGAGTCCCTCTTGAGGTTACTCCTGTGACATACGAAATTGCCTCTGCTGCCTCATCGCCTTCAACTGCCCCACAGACCACTGATATCGTACATGTGGCACGCTTGAAGCCTTACCACTCTCCCACTGACGTTCACATCTAGATGCGCCAAGACGGCGCTTCTGCCACCAAGGATTATGCTACATGCATGTTTACATTTTGTGGGACGATGTGCGTGTGTGCCTGACGAAGAGTGGTCTTCTCTCGGTGTCTGGCCAACCGGTCACGCCGCTGCTGCTGGTTTGAAATATATTTCATCCATAGCCTCGTCGATACAGCGTCTCTTCTCTTTCGTAACAATATGTTAAACAGGGCCACATCTTGGATGTCGCTCACGCAAAACTGGTCTGCATGTGTCTTTGGTCTTGCTTGGCCTTGCCTCTGCAACTACTGCACAGGGATGGCACCAGGATTTTCTTTATCGGGGTCACTTATGACAAGTGAGCATTTTGAGAAAGGGCAAGAAGGCTCCGGGCTTCTGTGTTGTGTTTTGAATGTGTTTGCTCTTGCGGGGTAAAGGTGGTGCAAGGGGGAATTTCAAAGGGGCAGCTGCCCCTGCTGCTATAAATCCTCTCCCTGCAGAGCAGTGCTGGCTACTCGTGCACTCTTCACAGATGAGGATGGGACTGTACTTGTGAAACTGAATGGATGACATCTTGGAATGTGCTACGACGCTTATCACTGTAGCAGTATAGCTTCTAGAAGATTTTGTTGCGAATGCATCGTGCAGCTTTGTCAACCCCTTCAGACATCATGGCAGCGCTGCCAACCAATTTTTGGAAATTGACTTATGCCAAGGTCGAAGCTAGCCTACTTTACCGCTTTTTTCATTACCCGTGTTTTACCCAACACTGAGAAATAGCACTGTGTAACAATGATTACATACATATAACGTGCAGTGTACGATGTTCAGGCGTAATGGGGTGCCTTCTTGAACGGCCCACCTATAACTGTTTGATGGTGACATCTGATGACACCATCATTTGACATCACATTGTGATGCCACAATGACTTCACAATGACACAATATCTTCTGCCAATATGTTACACCTCAGTGACATCGTGAGGTGGCGTCGTTATTTCAATATGATTTTTTGCAACACTCGCTTTGACGCTGGCCCTCACTTTTCGTTTATGATGAGGTATATAAAGCTTTCACCTTAATGACTGAAGCCGACCACGGTCGCAAAATTTAAAAGCCCTCCATGCAATGAACAGATGGAAAATGACAGGCAGGCCTAGCACAAAAGTGTCTGATATATTATCTTTCGTCTTTGGTGCTGGTTACGAAATTAAGGCAGTTTCATCTTGGATCTCGCCAGGAATGTAACCTTCAGATATGTGGAATTGATCTTCATTTTTCACTTATCAGTGACAAGCTAAATGCTCAAATTACCTATGTCACCACTCTACTACCCTACGCTGACTGAAGAATTTTACCCTATGGTTGGCAACCCTTCACGAGAACCACATATGTGGATGCAGCTTGTTCTTTTGGCGGTACAGCGGACTAGTGATCGAGCAAAAAGAAAATAGATTGTGCATTAGATGAATTTAACCCTCTGCGCGGTCAGCATGTGTGTGACTGAAGATGATCACAATGTCAAAGACGCGAAAGCGTTCAATGCGCCTTGCCTTGTACCAGGAGCAACTTGTTCACTTGACATGAATGCAACAAAAAAATAATTGTTTGTGCACTGTGAGGTTTCATTCTGTTTATGCTAAAATGTAACATCATTTGCATGCTAATTACAATCAAATATGGAACCTTGCTTATATCATGAGATCCATTTTTCTCTTGAAATATAGTATTGAGTGCTTTATGATACGTAAATATGACACAGTTTCAGAATCCTTGATAATTTTTTTCAGTCATTAGAGGGGGTTGATTATCTACTAGAGCATCATTTAAATAATATGCTTTTGTTCCTCTGGGTGAAGTTGTACAATGCTCACAGATTCAAACGCAACATCAAATTTTTTAGTTTATATAACCAGAGTTCGTATAACGATTAGTTGGCATCATTGCCTGAGATGACCATGTTTTGCGGCAACGAATCTGGTCTCTAGAGATGATGTTGGTTTTGATCTACGTGCTTGAGTCAAAATTATGGCAGTATGACTGAAACTGGAGCTGGTGGAAAGAATAGTGTGTGCATTACTTAGCGCTAAATTGACTTGTTTTAATTTGCGAGTACTGTACACTGCTGCATTAATGTAGCCATGGAAAATGACTGCACGCTGCTCTGAAATACTCTACTGTTCTTGCAGATATGCCGTTCAACTAGAGCAGTTATGTCCACAAGGGGTCGCTACATGAGTGCAGCCGAGAAAATGAACGCTAGTTCTGGGTAAGGCTGTGCTTATTATTGTCCTGAAAAATTAAATCCTGTATAGTAATTAACTTTGCAGTTCATGAGCATCAGGCTTGGGCATGGCTGTTTCATGCTTGCTCGCAGTTTTAAAATTATCTTGCTTCAACTTCTGATGTTTAGGAAGTGTCTGCATCTTTATCATTTACTATTTCAGGGACAGAGCTTTGTACTTGCATATTCAAGCACCAACAGTGGACGCAGTTGAAAGTAAGTGCAGCATGTTAGCTCCTTTGTTAGTAGCAATTTGCGAAAAGCCATATTCTTTGAAGGTAGTAGAGATATGTGCATTTAGTTCATATGCTTCTGTGGTTAACTCCTGACTTCATGTTGCTCATGTGATACACATATAATAGCTCTTGTATTTTACACAATGGGAAATCAGCTTTATATCATCACGGGTGTCATCTCTTGGTGATGAAATGCATGTGGCCGTAACTCTGAGAATGATCTTTTTTGTCTTGGCTTAGAAGTTAATTATAATATGAACAAAGGGTTCATAAATAAGCTACGTTTTGATCCTTCAAAGGAGTTCTGAAACACTTTTCCAAGTAATCGCCAATTAACCTCGTTTTGAGAGTTTATTGGGTCACAAATATACTGTACAGGGACTTGTGGCCCATGTTAAGTGCTTTTCTTCTTTTTTTTTTATACTGACCAGCAATCTGGAAGCTACACAGGGAGAGATGACATGAGAGGAAAAAGCTGAGGAACACGTGCCTCATGACATGAGTGCAAGTCATGAAACATGATTGCTCCCTCTAGGTGTTATTCTAGTGTGCACCAGTGCTGCTATTGCGCAATTTCTGCATACTATAATCATGGAACCTGGTTGCACCTTGTGGCAAGATGCGCATCCAATCAAGATGCCACTCTTGGTTTATGTCGGCTATCAACCAATTAGTAGCGATTTTCTGTGTGATGTAAAATCTGATGTAGGAGGTTCCCCTAAAGAGAGAGTGCTGAGCTCTCTATGAAGAGAGGGTACTTGAGAGAGCGGTAACTTCGTGAACTCTCCTTGCCTGATGCGACTGCTGAATTTTGCTGAGCTTTTCATAGCGGCTGCTTTTTACTGTTCCCTAAGCACTTTCCACTGTCCTGTAGGCACAAGGGGTGTTTCATGATCTGTTCAAATGTTCACACCTGATGTCCTGCTGTAGAAGTTTTGAGCAAAGATATTAAGGCGAAAACCTTAGATACCTTACCCAGTTTAATGTGAAAATTGGCTTTTGGCATCCCTTGGTGCCGGCATCTACACGAATACTTAATGTGAAAAATCGCCGCTGTGCGATCTTATCACAAGTTGCTGAAATACGTGACACCATCATGACGTCATTGCAGGACATCATTGCTTGTTCAAAGGTGCCCCGATCGCGAAGGCATTGCAAAACCAGACGAGGTGCAGAAAGCTTGCAGTGCCTCCTATCCTGAAGGCAGTGCAAAACAAGTTTACGATGAGGGGCATCAATACATTGATCGAGATAAAAAAATGAGATGGGTTTCGCTTTCAAATTTTTTTAATTGAATGCATCCTTGTGAGTTTTTCTATTTGTTTGTAAGAGAACTTGTTAAATGACATGTTAGGTGTATGCCGTTTACCTCTCAGCGTCATTATCATCAGTTATATGTGGTAAAATGAAAATGCCAGTGATGTTAAACGAATACAGGCCTGCTGTATTCCAAGGTTGAATAACAGCAGCGCATACCGGACAGAATTAGAAAGAAATATAGGCTTTTTTTTACCGAGTTATTTCAGGAAAAACTTTGTTAAGTTGGGTTTAGTGGCGAAGTTGTTTCTTTAGTTTTGGTTGATGACAATACTGAACCCTGTTGATTCAAGTTTCTTCGTTAGATTAAGAACTATGGGCAATTCGGTTTCGTTCAACAGAGCTTTAGCTACACCGTTGAAGAGTACAATCATTTAGCTTGAGTTTCTTCGTTAGATTGGAAACTTTGGCAAATCTAGTTTCGTTCGATAGTGTGTTAGCTGAACCGTTGAAAACTACAATCACTTAGCTTGATATTGATGTATAATATTGCATTGTACCTATTATATTATTCATAACCAGAAATACTGACAAACATAGAATTTTGCTAATTTTACTGCGGTACAAAAAGTTTAAACAGTCTGTGTCTTTCATAATATCTCACTTTGATCACAATAACAAAGGGCACAGTCCTTCAAGTAACAAGCACTCCCATTCTTTCACTCCGAAAACATTCCGTCCCTAATCGGCATCAATCGCCATTATTACTGATTTTGACACATTCGTTGACTTTAGTTTCATTTCATGCTTATGTGATGCAGCAACTTTTTTTTATGCTTTCGGTTTTGCTGTATGTACCGTTTTATGTTAAGTATGTTTTATGTTAAGTTGTATGATTTTCCTGGCTTTCTGTATTGATAGTATTGCAAGTGCTTTAGTTAGAATGATGTTATCTTTTGTTTTCTAAATGTTTTTTTCCCCTCTCCTTTACAACACTGTAATATTCTGAGGGTACAATAAACTTTCTTTAGTAGATATATGACTCTTTGGTTAGGGAACTGCACATGTGTATCTAGCAAAGCAGTGGCGCTATTTTCTGAACAACGCTTATCGGAGGTGTCAAGCAGTGTGGTATGATCAGTGAACTTCACCGCATTGTGCTTGCAATATGATTTTACAGCTTCATAGTGAATCGTGTTACATGATATCGCTGCGTGCATATGCCAATAGTGATGACAACGAAGCAGCCCGAGCATTCTTGTCCCAGTGTAGGGACGAAGCAGACATTGCTGTCTTTTCAGTCATTGATAAAGTGTATTTGTCAGTGGTTCTCTATGTGCTCGTCTGTTCCACATCTCGTCTGTGGAGGTATGGGTACGCTTTATGCTGTGCATTTCTTTGCGCAACCAACAATGGTGCCCAGAATCATCACCTCGCATTGAAACACCGATCTACCGATTCAGGCACCGTCAGTTAGGCCTATCACCTGAGCTCAAACCTCTACCAGAAATCACTTGTCTCTTTCAGCCACCATGGTCACCCACAGCTTCATTGCACATGACAACATACAGTAACTGTGCATTTATTTAGAAAATTGTAATTCATTTGGCTGGTATAATATTTTTCAACATGACAATTTCATTTGGTTAAAGGGCGAATCTGTCAACTGCACATTTGACATTAAAACTCATAGAAAACTCATAGTATAATTTGCTGTCAGTCACAGAAATGCAGTTCAACTTATTTGAAAGCTTCCAAGCTATTCTGTTCTTGAGGCGAGCTGAGTTTATTCCGTGTCACCGTCAGCAATTGAATTGATTTATGTTGATGCAAGATACTGCAATATTTTGGATTAGCCTCTGTGAAAGTAGGGTTTGTGGGAGAAATTGCCTTTGCTTATTGTTCATTTGCTTTACTGTTCATTGCAGAAGCTTTGGCTAGAATCAACATGGTGATTCGTGAGCATACAAAAGAGGATGCTAATTTCACAGACCCCACTGCAGAGCTCGTCCAGCAGCAAATTGCCGAGTCAAATGCCATGGCAGCTGCCGCAATCACCTTGCTCACAGCCCAGGCAGCTGGAGTAAGTTCGCTTCCTTCTGTGCTGGAGGGGCACCTACTACTGCCGCCTTGAGAAGACTATCGCTATAGATGCCAGCATTTTCACTCTGCTGGGCTTTCTCTCATGACACGCCACAGAATCTATTCAAATGGGCCTATATTACTCATTCTATTATTGCATTCAATTTTCATTCCAGACTATTGTGAAATACTGTATTTACTTCGTAAATATCTTAGTTTAAAAGAAGCTTTGCTAGAAACAAAAAAGCACGTGAAATAATTGATATTTAAAACAAGTATTTTACTGAAAACCAATTGCATACTTAAAACCAGAATATAAATATACAGTAGACTCTCAGTAAACGGTAATCTGTTAAATGGAACTACTGCATAAACGGAACTGTTATTTCTGCAATTCTTGGCTTCGGGCTTGTATTCTGCACCCATGTTCACCTCTCAGTAGGCAGAACTCCTAATAAATGAAACATATTTTCTCTGTCTTTTCAGGTTCCTTTTAGTGAGAGTCTACTGTACATAAGTTGGGAACTTTCTACAGAATTGATTCATACTCACACACAAAACTAAGTCAGGTTTATATTTTAAAGACCAACATCCCCCTTTAAAGGGATATAAACAAAACATTTTGCCACTGAAAGTCCCAGCCATATTGAAAGCTTGAGGTGCTGTAGTTGGTTGACACAGCCTTGTTTTCAGCCAAAAACCAGTGGAAAATACTGAATTCAATGCGTTAGTCACAAACTGCCTCATCTATCATGTTTGTGGCAACGAGGCTGCAGATGGTGCATTGTTGAAGAGTTCACTGGCAACAGATACCATTCCATGAAAGTACACTGTCCTTTTGAATGAGTGAGTAAACTTTGCATGAATTAAGTTCGAATGTATAAACAATTCGCTCGAAGTTTCCTTCGAGTGAGGTGAAGGGAAGAGGAGATCAACCCATCCCATTGCACCCTCTGTCGATAGTGATGGCAATGTGAATTCACATTTTTGTGTGGCCTGTTCTGTGTTTTTTCCATCACAGTTATCAGCTGTAGTACTGTCAGTAACATTTTAATAAATGTTTCTTATTGCATTTTTTTATTATATACAAATATGTTGTGGTTGTTGAATATTGTTCGTGTATGTTGTCCTGTGAGAATAAAATCTCTGTTGTATTATCCAGCATCACTACATTCAGGACAAGATATTTGTTGGCCTTGAACATGCTCCAGTAACCTACCCTGTACGAGAGAAGATTCTTGGTCCTGGGGTGAGTTGTCTTTTTTGTCTCCCGTTCTTTGCCTTAAAAGCTCAATGAATGCATATTGTTATGTCTACGAGAGGGGTTTATTCAGAGCCGACGTAACGGTCGACTCGACGGTATACAGCAGTGAACACGCACCAGCAAGCTCTTGCCACCAACCGAACGTCCTCTTCTTCTGCCACCACCATGTTCCCCGCTACACATGTGCGCATACCTAAATTACACATGTGGTAACATTTCCCTCCGCGCAGATGAAGCCCACTGCTTGATGGCATAGTTGTGGTGCATTCGCAACCTAGTTATAGAAACTGATATGTTCGCTGAATGCCACACTTGTTCGTCTTCAGCCTGTTGATCAATCTGTATCACAGTATCTTATTGTGACATAAATGTTTACTGCGTTGTGAACACAGGACTAGTGGAAGCTCATTCCTCAATAGTGAGATATTTGACAACCGTGGCCTCACAACTTACAAGCAGCAGATGACGCTCTCCTCGAGCAAAGAATCGGACAAGTGGCGAGGCTTGCCCGAGCAGCCCGGCAGACGCAGCAGCTCAAAATGAACTTCGAATATTTGCTTTTTGTGCACTTGTTTCTGAGTAGAGGAGATTGCTGAAGCAGGAAACAAGAACGTGGAAAAACGCTCTTTCTGATGACCACAATATGGCGGCACCTGATTGCGTCGTCATAAAGCTATGATTTTTTTAAAAAACAGTTTTTTTTTTAGATTTCCATGATTATTTTTGCCATGTCAGCAGGCGCAACAAATTTTGACAGCATGTTGAGGTAGTTTTCAGTGAATATATTTTAGAATCGGATAGAAAACGGGTTACATAAACAGAAAATGTGATTTAAAAAAAAAGTGTACCTTTAGCATACTTGCACTAGTACCTGCCTCTTCGCAATATGCATACCATATTTACATGATTGTAGGTCGACCCATTTTTTTTTTTTTTTCAAATTTGACAATTAAATGTTGAAGTCTTTCTAAAAATATTCTCTGCGTGTTTTTGTAAAGCTAGCTTTTTTTGCGCAGCCTTCAAGTAGTGCCATGAAGCCACCTTTGCACATCGATGGCTGCAGGATGTGTCAAAACAAATTAAAAAAAAATGTGTGCTTGCACTCCTCTATTTTTTTTTATGCCGTGCCATTTTCGGACGTCGACCTACATTCGAGTCGACTTACAGTCGTGTAAATATGGTTAGTATTCTCTGCAATTTTCGTTGTGTAATTTGGATTTCAAGTATTTAAAAAATATGAGAGAAATTAAGAAAATATTTTAAAAATATTCGAGAAATTAAATTTTTTTTTATTTGGTTCCCACTCATGACTTCATTAATCAATTTGCTCTCAAAATTTTGTTATTTGCACAGCTCTAGATTTCACTCTGCTAAAACTGTCTGGTACTCTTTGTATGTGTTTCCGGTAAATAATTCATTTATTCGTGAATGTAGCTTTCAAACTTAGCTTGGTTCTCTCTGGCTGCAGAATACATATATTGATCACATCAAAACGACAACAGGCGCCAATGTGACGCTTCGTGGGAAAGGTTCGGGTTTCTTAGACCCGAATTCGGGTCGGGAAGCATTTGAACCTCTTCACATTCACATCACGTAAGTGCCTCGTTTTAGGTATCTGGTCTTATTTTATCTTTCAAGTGTTCTTGAGCCCATGTAGGGGCCATGCCCAAAACTTCAATGTGGTTACTTTTGTGGAATGGGGCTGATTTTACTGTGGTATGCCGGCTTACTGAGGCATGATAATTTTAGGGGTAGCTTTCCTCTTGTCTGATATGTTTTGACTAACATTGCAGCAAATTCCGTGCTTTTCTGTTTGTAACACAGTCTGTGCGGCTTTGTAGATGAGATGTCAGCGGGCTTGGCCTAAGTGATGTGGCAGCAAATGCCTGTGCGCTTGATTTTCTTTTCTCTTTTTACTTATAAAGAAACCAAGACATCACTTTGTCTAACAGAAGTACCGTATTTACTCGATTCTACCGCGCCCTCGATTGTAACGCGCACCCGATTTCCAATGCGAAAAAAAAACAAAAAACGTAAGACATCGATTGCAACGCGCACCCATTTTTCTCGCTGGCCCGCACGATCACGCCACTCGAAAAAACGACTCCTTTCGTGAGCGTCTTCCATTTAAATATGAGGTACGGGCGAAGCTTGTGCTCATCTGACGTGTAACAGAGCATTGCCGTCACTGTAGTTTTACCGTGGACCGATGTCAGCACATGAACTTGCTTCGTCCCCTTCTTCTCGACGGTTGTGGTGCCAGGCATGTCGAAGTAAAGAGGTGTCTGATCGGCATTCCCGATTTGCCCAAGCAGGTAGCCGTTGTTGCGCCGCAAGTTTAGGACGAACCTCTGAAAACTGTGAAGCTTTTCATCGTATTCCTCCGCAAAACTTTTCGCATATGCATGTTCCCCTTCGGAGGAAAAAGCCTTTCCTCTTCATAAAGTTAGTTAGCCAGCACCTGCTCGCTTTAAACTGGCTCCGCATTAGACTTTTTTCTAAGACTAATTGCATAGCCCGCACTTGGAGCAGTTCTGTCGTCACGGGCCGCTGTGCCGCTCGCTGCTCAAGCACATACTCGCCGAGCAGCTCTTTAATTTGCGGAAACCGACCCTGCTGTGGTCCACTGAAGCCTTTGCGAGAAGCTTTGCTGTTGACAATCTTCTGCTTTTGTTTCCGCCGGTCCCGCACGCACGTTTCGGGAACTCCGAACGACCGCGATGCGGCCCGATTTCCGTCCGTTTCTGCACACGCGATGACTTTTCTTTTAAAAGCGGCATCGTGGTGCACTCGAGTTTTTGAGTCAGCCCTTCCACGCCGTCGATGCTAATGCACTACTAGATAACGAACTGCTCAGCACACGTACGAAGTGCCGCACATGGGAAACACATAGGCAGAAATGGCCGATGCGTCATGCCGACGCACGTAGGGGGCGGCCATTTTGGATTTGCCGATGGCAATAGATTGACCGTAATTTTTTTGTTCGTACTCGATTCTAACGCGCATGTGATTTATGAACCCGCTTAACCGGAAAAAAGGTGCGCGTTAGATTCGAGTAATTACGGTACTTGTCTTCCTTGCGCACGTACTTTTTCAGGCTTGTCATGTCGTACCCGTCAGTATGCGCCAACTTTCCCAGCTGCTTGTTTTGCTAATTGCTGGTGTTTCTCGTAAAACGTATGTCTGGGCTTTTTTGCTGATAAATTTTATGGTGCAACCACCAATCTCAATTGCCATTTAAATTCATCGTGCTTAGGTAAAACTGTACTATGAAGCCTTGTCATAGTTGAAGCTTGATATAATGAACAGGAATATAGTGATATTTTTGGTAAAACAAGTTTAACTTTGTATAACTTGATGTCATAAACAACATGTATTTTACATGCCTTAGTAGATTAACATAGAATGCTTATTCAGTTTGTAGTATTTATGAATTTCAGTGCTGCTACAAAGGAACACTGAGACAATACAAACTGCATTGAGTGCAATTGTCAAAGAGTTGAGTTACATGTGATAGCTTCTGAACACACCTTTCTCAATTTGTGACCAATAGTAGAGCCGCTTATCATTTTTGGCGGGGGTGAAATTAACTGGGCATTAAAGGGCCACTCACCAGGTTTGACAATTTTGAGCTGACAAGCGCAATGCGTAGACGAGGCGTTCATGATCACGTCTGCCAAACTTTGCAACGCTACGCGCCGCGGAAATGGGTAAAACTTCAAGATGAAAGCTGCTCCCCCTTCCATCTCCCGGCGCACGTGTAGAGAATGAGGGCATGACGTATGCGTAGGAATGACCTTATGTACACGGCAATGCAGTGACGTTGGTCCTCTACGTAGACGAGTCTGCTTTGACGTTGCAAAAGTATACCACGTGACATGGCAAAAATTATTTAACACAACATGCGTAGTTTACGTATTTGTTGCTTTAAGAGATTAATAAAACATGAAATATATAATGAGACGCAATAAAAAAATGTGCGTGCTTTTCTTTTATTTTTTTCCCCGTGAAATGCTACGAGATGCGAGGCTAACGTGCCAGCGTTTCGCATGCGTTCGTGTCCCCGCGGTCAGTGCATTGAGCAGACGACCGCTGTGGAACGCTCCTACGCGTTCGCGCACTCATTGTGCTCATCTGCTCTACCACATCTAAGCTAGCGTTTCCAAACCATCCCGCAGAAACAGGCGGAAGACCACAAAATAACGCTGGTCAACAAAGCAACGCTGCTCGCGTTTTCGGGGGTTGGACTTGTTTGGGCACATCATGCGCACGTCACCTCATGGTCGGGTGCTGGAGAGGTTGGGGAAGAGATTTGGCTTGCGAAGGCTACGCGGAGGAGCGGCAAGGGTTTCAAGTTTGCCTCCTCTCATCCTCGTTACGCGCCGCTTCAAAAAACCTGTTTTCTCCGCTCGTGATGAACCGATTCAAAAAATTTTTGTGGCAAAATGTTCCTCATAGGACATCCAATTACTTCCACTGTCCAACTAAAATTCGCTATGGGGCCTGGTGAGTGGCCCTTTAAGCTGCATCAATTGCAGTGTCAGAGTTGTTTTAGAAGGCACTCATATCAGTCCACCATAACTGCATCATAACCTGGTAGTACTCATTCTGCATAGCATAGCTGGGTATTCCATGCATGTCTCGCATCTGCGCCCAGTTTGGTATTCTGATGGTTGTCATGTGGCAACCAACAACAGTGTCCTCTCATTTTTGGTCGTCCTATATGAGAGGAGATCTTCACCTGCTAGAGGCATGAAGGTGCTATTATTTTGCAAGCAGCATCAATTAGTGAGAAAAGACATCCTGTCGCCTCTATATAGTTTCCACAGATCTTGCTTTCCATAATCATGAAATTAGAACGAAAATCATTTCGAATCACTGAATTGCAAATTTTCTGGGAAAGCAGTTGGAATGACCAGTTGTTTTTAACACAAATAAATGTTTTCTTACTGATTGCACTGTTCCTGAAACAAGTTAGGCTAGTGGTGAGACAATGGCATCTAAAATCTACTATATGGCACCAGATGTTGTGTAAAATTTTGGGCATAATGCATTCACAATGTAATAGAACAAACTGTATTTGCCAAGAACTAAATTGCTATAATTCAGATTGTCATCCACCTGCTTCTACTTAACCTGTTTGCTACCTTCATCTATCTTCGTGAACACAACTCCCTTAGCGAACTACACAACAGCAAATGGCTCATTATCATTAGAAAAACTTTTTTCCCAGCTTGTCCTTTATGCATACTCCAAGAATGAAGCGGCAGTAGTCTATATTAGCGAAACAAAAGAAGATAGTGGTGGGCAGATGGTGCAATGCATGGTTGCTTGGGCCTAACTACTTGAAAAGTTTTGCAAGTAACATTTTTTTTGTGTAGAAATTAGTGTATCAAAAAGTTATACATTGGACTATGGGAATCATAAAAAATCTTTAAAGCACTGAAAGCCAGAATTTTCATTTATCATTCACGTTTCGAAAAATAAAATTCCTGTTGCAGTATTTTTTGTTTACGTACACCGCAAACACTCTACACCGATGACAGTGCTCGCGTCAACTACGAGCCCCTTGGCTGTGCAGGATCTGCCCCTTCGGTCTCGGTGTCAGAGTCGTCGGAATCCTCTTTAAATTGATGACTTCTTCATAAATGAGATATAATAAGTCACATGTTTGGATGTTACCCTTTCACAAGAACAACCGCTTTTTTCGAAAGACCTGAAGTGGTGCCTTATCTGCATATGGTTAGCCACAACCTAAGAAAGGTAGCAGGCAGCTGTGGTGTCCCCCCCCCCCCCTTTTTTTGGCGCCTTTCAAGCTGGTGTGGCTCTGCTCTTGTACCTCCAGAGTAGCTAAAAGAAGGCACAGCTGTGGTAGGAACTAGGCTTGTGCGAATAGTGATTTTGGTCGAATAGTTTTGAATTCGAATAGTATGCATCACATATTATAGATATATGAGCATATTTGTCATGGCTCAACTAATGTGCACAATATTTTTTAAAAATTGAAACAAGGCTTGTGAAAATGCTTTTCTTTTTGGTTCTAAGGAAGTGGAAACAACTTTGAATAGTAGCAGGATTTGACTTTTGGTAAAATGCGAATGATAACCTGTAAAATATGTTCTGTTTTATTGTTTACTATATTTATAGCATATAATGGTATAAGCTTTTAAACGGAAAAAAAATTATGAAAATAGATGTGAGAGTTATGTGTTCTTGTAGTCTTGAGGTGGGGCTTTGCGGCAGTGCGAATTTGCTTGGATAGGCATATTCACAACATAGCATTTCTCTACTGCAGTGAAACCACTTTTACAAGAAGTTACATGCGAGTTAGCCTATGTTTGATTCGGTGTCTTCACGGCTTAGCGCCCCTCCACTGCAGGGAAAACACCTTTGCAGGGGATACATGCGAATTAATATACATCTATTTGTTCATTTCAAATTTGAAATTTTCAATAATTTAAATTTGATTCAAAGTGAATTTGAATACTGTAATATTTGTTCTAATATTCAAAGAGTTCGGACTTGCGTATGTTGCTAGGCTTGTTCGAATATTCGCACAAGCCTAGTAAGGACCATACAAAGCAGTACACTAAATGCTTTACGGAAGTTGTGTATGAGATAAGCCTGAGGTGTGACCATTGCGCCATGAACACGAACAAAAGTTTTTGGCTCGTCTGCCACCACACTAAAGACTGCGCCTGTGAATCATAGTTTCATCAGATCAAGATTCTGGGCATAAGCCAAGATTAGACAGCCTGAGTGGTGTTGGAGGCTTATTATATTAGAGAAAAAAAAATATGGAGATTGTAAGTAACACATGGATTAGATAAGTAGCTTCTCTGCTTGGCTGGTGAGCGAATGTAACAATTTCACTGTATGTCACATGTCTTTAATATATTATTATGTCTTTCTATGAATAAACGAATTGAAAGTTTACCACTTAGGTCGTTGTACCTCACTGTCCTCGTCTTTTTTGTGTGGTCAAGATGTCAAACAATTGCCCAGGTTAATGTTTTGAGAAATTTTTGGTAGTGCTTTACAAATCTCTGATATTTTATGCTGGTAAGATCTTTTGTATTACTGCTGCCTCTGTGGGCTCAACAATGAGTGGGAAAACCATGATAGCCAGATCGGAAGAGCCACTCATCTTGCTGATCCAGCCGTAAGTTATGCTCAGGCCCTTTCCGCTGTGTTTTGCAGTGTTGGTTGGGAAGGTGAGTGACAGGCATTAAAACAGTGTTCAGTGATTTTAGTTGCTCCTTGATTATAGTGTATCATCACTAATAGCTATAAAAGAGCCTTCCTTCAACTTCGCCCAAATTGGGTGATAAACCTCTTCAGCTGAAAGAATCTCTAGCCAATCAATATTTCTGCTTTTGCTCTATTCACAGGCATCCGACCCTGGAAGGGCTGCAAGCTGCCAAATCACTGGCTATTAGCCTTATTCAAACGGTGAGTAGGGAGCCTCTTTTGCTTTTGATGTCATAACTCTGTAATACCTTTAAAACCAAAATATAGGTCAAGCTGGGATGTAGATGGACCCCTCAAGTCAAACTACATCCAGATTGCACGTGCCTGCTCAAACTTAGACACAATTTTCTTGTACACTCTGGTGAACTTTCGTCAGCTTGTACTGATTCGCACAGAAAAATAAAAAAAAAGAAAGCAGCCCATTGTCCAAATAGTTTCATAACCGAATAAAAAAAGAAAATGAGGCACTGCCTAACAGCTCAAAGCTGAAAACAAAACAACATTGGTGATGGCAATGGCAATTGGGATGGTTGACCTAGTTGCTGATAGTTGCCAGACACCTGCAGTTTCTCTTCTAATAAATGCTGTGTAAGATGGGGCCACATTTTTCGTTACACTACTTAGAGAAAAATTTTACCTGTGTTCTGGTTCCTTTAGTAGTACAGTCAACTCCCGTTAATACGAAGTTCACGGGAACCGCAAAAAACTTCGAATTAAACGAACTTCGAATTAAGCAAAAAGCACTAAAAACGGCACTTTTATTAGTTTAAAAGCCCGACAGTTTTGAGGAAAAATAGTCTGTCATCTTCTTCTGCTTGCCGAATCTGGCTGCGGCTAGCAAGTTTTGTAAGGAATACGCGTGTCGAAGTGCTTCTTCGGCGTTGTGTTCTCCAACAAAAAACCGCTGCGCAAGAGCAAGACCCGCAGCTACATCAGCAGCCCTCGGTGGTGGCTCATTTCCGATGTCGTCGTCATCATCGTCATTTTCAGGAATGCAGTCATGGGGCCGAACCATCTGCACGATTTCGCTGTCCGTTAGTGGACCGCATGTTTCGACGTTGCTGTCCACAGCGACATACTCGTCAAAACGGACGTCACCGAGAGCGGCGCGAAAGCTACCGTCGTCGAGCTCATTTGTTTGCACTTCTACTGGCGCACAAGGAGAAGCATCCCCCGAGTTTTCCATGAAACCACAGGCCCGGAAACAATTGGCGATGGTTTCTTCTTTCACGCGGGTCCAAGCTCGCGCTAGCATGTTGATGGCACTAAGCAAACTCACCTCGTATTGCGACGAGTTGTCCATGCACAAAAGCATGCGCTCGACGAGATGCTGCCTATACAATACCTTCACATTTTTTATTATGCCCTGGTCCATGGGCTGCAACACGGACGTCGTGTTTGCAGGCAGGTACACAAGACGGATGGCACTCAAGGCAGGTACGTTCATGTGGGCACTACATTGGTCCTCAGGGAACAACACCTTACGGCTTGATTGCGCGAACTTGCGGTCGAGTTTGGTGATCCAGTCCTTAAATATATCGGATGTCATCCACGCCTTTCTGTTCGAGGCATAAGCCACAGGAAGCGTCTTCACGCCTTTAAAGCACCTAGGCTTGGCAGCCTTCCCGATCACAAGCAGGCGACACCGTTCTGTGCCAGTCTTGTTCGCCGCGACTAGCACTGACACTCTCTCTTTGCTTCTTTTGCCTCCAGAACAGTCGTCGTCTTTAAATGTCAGGGTCTTGTCCGGTAGCAGCCGATAAAAAAGCGCAGTCTCGTCTGCATAAAAAATGTCTGCCGGCTGGTATTCTTCGAGGTACTCGCGAAGCTTGCCCGCTTTCCATGTCAGGCACGTTTCCTCATCGACTGACGCCTTCTCCCCACACACGCTTTTAAAAATCAAGTCGTGGCGATGTTTGAAACGCGTAAGCCACCCATCCGAAGCAGCGAAGTCGTTGATGCCCAACATTTCAGCAAGCGATGACGCTTTTGCCTTGACGACTTCACCACTGAGAGGAAGTTTGTTGTTTCGTGCCTCTCTGATCCAAATCAGCAGTGCTTCCTCCAACTCGGGGTAGGCGCCGGTGCGCATCCGCTTCCGCGATGTCTTGAATTTTTCACTTTCAAACGCATCCAATATTGAGCGCTTATTCTTTATGAAAGTCGACAGCGTGTTAGGCTTAATGCCGTACTTTCTTGCAATGTCTTGTTTAGCGGTGCCTCCCTGGTCAACTTCCTTCAAGACTTCGACTTTCGTCGCTAGGTCTAGCGTTCGGTAAGGGCCACGAGTTGCCATTATCAAATGTACGTCACCACCACAATACTCAAAATCAGAAGCGCGGAAATACGTGTGGAATCACCCAGCGCGCGGGTGACGCGGTGACACACTCGAGTCTCGACAAAAGTCAACTAAAGAGTCAGTCGATGCCGCCGATGCGATTCGCCAGCGTTAAAAAGATTGCTGCTTCAAGATCTGTGGCGCTGCGGACAGTAGTGATGGCGAAGACACCAGCGCGGTCCGGCAGATGTTTTGGCATATGAAAAGTTCCCCATTTTACTGTAAAATTACGGTCGCGACGGGACTGTCGATTGAAAAAACTTCTAATTAACCAATATTATGGGTTTTTAACTTTGAATTATTGAGCATTTTTTTTCTATACGATTGCATGCAAAACTGATGGGACCACTTGCTCATTTCTAATTAACCGAAACTTCCAATTAAGCGACTTCGAATTAGCGGGAGTCGACTGTACAGTGAAACCTCGTTAAACCGTACCCGTGTAAACAGTTTCGTTTTAAAGGTAGTGAAGTCAAATCCCCGACTCGGCGGCCATTGAACATAATGCATTTTGTATCCGCATAAGCCGTACCAGCTTATCGCTTATGTATCGGTTAATAAGTAGTTTTTTCAATTTTCGATGCGTACTCGCCGCGGCATGTCGTCCCCCACTGGGCGTCCCGACAGAACAGCAAGCCCCAGAGATCGAAACATGCCTCGCTTGTTTGTGTTGATGATGATGGCGGCTGTGTTGGTGAGCGCCATCTCTTAGATTTTTCTGTAACAAGAAGCACTCAGCCAGCTAGGCTTCTGGTGTTGTCCACGCGATGGCGCTTTGCACAAACACGCAATGTGGGGAATACTAGACACACTGGGTATGGAAGATGGAGTCACTAATCTTTTAAAGGAAATCTATAAAAGTAACAAGGTAGTTATAAAGTGGGAAAAACAGGTATCCAAGCCCACAGAGGTGAAACAGGGACTTAGGCAGGGGTGTCCACTGTCACCCTTGTTATTCATGATGTACCTACAAGGATTGGAGGCCATATTAGAGGGAAGTGGTCTTGGCTTCAACTTCTCTTTAGTCAAACAAGGAAAACTCATTGATCAGGCACTACCAGCATTAATGTATGCAGATGATATAGTGCTAATGGCCGACAACAAGGAAGATTTGCAGAGATTGATGGACATCTGTGGTAATGAGGGAGATAGGTTAGATTTTAGATTCAGTAAGGAAAAATTAGCAGTCATGATTTTTAATGATAACGAAGGTAGTGAGCTTAGAATACAGGAGGTCACGCTAGAGATAACAGATAAATACCAATATCTGGGCGTATGGATAAGCAATGAGACCGAGTACCTAAGGGAACTCGAAATATACGTGACGACTAAAGGTAACAGGAATGCAGCAGTGATGAAAAATAGGGCACTGTGGAATTACAATAGGTATGTGTGGGCAACTGTGGGCGCAGGATAGCCAGATGAGGACAGAGGACGTTCGATGACAACGAGAGACTTTTATATACACGAATACGGACAAATGGATACACACAACATAAACTCACACATATATACACGCGTTCACGGTCCTACGCGGAAGGGAGTTAACGTTCTTGTTTGTCCACTCACATTCTACTCTTGGGGCGTGAACGTTGCGCTTGACCTTGAGCTCTCTGGTAGTCAGAACGCGGTGTGCCTTGCGCTTGCGGAGTTCGTACCGAGGCGGGGCCCGGTCTAGAAGATAACCGCCAGGGGCATCCCAGTACGGTGGTCAACGCCTGGGCTTGCCTGTACACGACCGAGAACAGCGTGTCGCCGACTGCCGCGAACAGACCTGGGACAGCGTCTCGCTCCGAGACCAGAACAGCAGCTGGCCGTGACGAACGCCGCTTCAGACCAACGTGGGAGCGAGGTGGGGCGATGCCCAGTCCAGGAGGCACCCGAGGACTTCAACGCCGGGACGAGGCCCGGACACGGAGGGTCAGAACGAGCAGCCGGGGCGTGGCCCGAACTTGTGCTTGCGCTCTGCTCTCTGGGGTTAGCCGAGCTGTCCCCGTGGCTCGGGAGCTTTTCACGTGGTACACGCACGAGCACGCGCATAGGCGCGCTCATAATTTTAGTGCTATCACCATCATAATGATTCCCGCGCACCTTGAAATACTAAATCGGCCCCGCACACCGATTTTCTACGTAAAAGCATGAGGTACACTCTCCAGGGCAGCGTTTTTTACCACAGTATGATGTTGTGAGAGGAATATGGAAAGGGGTCATGGTTCCTGGGCTGACGTTCGGCAATGTGGTCTTGTGCATGAGATCAGAAGTTCAAGCAAGATTAGAAATTAAGCAACGTGGAATAGGTAGGCTTGCTTTAGGAGCTCACGGGAATACACCAAATCAGGGAGTACAAGGTGATATGGGATGGACATCATTTAAGGGCAGGGAAGCTAGCAGCAAGATAAAATTTGAGAAGCGATTGAGAGAAATGGGGGAGGAGCACTGGGCTAGGAAGGTTTTCAGCTACTTGTACATGAAGAATGTCGATACAAAATGGAGGAAGCGAACCAGGAAATTGACTGGCAAATACTTAGAAAACAGCAGGTGGCCAAACCAAAGAGAACTATCGGTTAAGAAGAAAGTGAAGGAAACGGAGACTGACATGTGGAGAATGGGCATGATTAAGAAGTCTGCACAAAAAATCTATCGAACTTCTAAGCAGGAAATTGCCAAGGAAAGGATCTATGATAATACTCGGGGTAGTTCTCTACTGTTTGAGGCCAGGACGGGAGTATTGCGAACCAAGACTTATCGGGCCAAATACGAAGGGGTAGACACAGTATGCAGTGCGTGTGGAGAGGAAGAAGAAACTGCCGAACATTTGACAATGTTCTGTAAAGGGCTTCACCCTATAGTTAAGGATGATGGCGCAGAGTTTTTCAAAGCACTGGAGTTTAGGGGTAGGGAGGGCAAAATAGACTTTAAGCGAGTAGACTTAACTAGAAGGAGGTTATCTGATTGGTGGCTAAAGTCAAGGCACGAGTGAAAATTAAAGCCTTCACTGCAAAGTACGAATCCTCGACCTCACTATTTAAAGGGAAAAAAAGATAAACCTAATGGTTAGTTCACTAAGTATTATGACTAGGTGGCGTTAGCCGCCGCCCGATCTAAAGGGTACAGTCACATCTATTCATCCATCCATCCATCCAAACACTGTGTGCGCTTGCTTTGCTTTCTTTGTTCCGTTGGTGCCGTGCATAGGTGTTCTTTGGTTGATCTGTGCCGTACAGAGCTCGTGTCATTTTTCACGTGTTGTGTATGTGTGCTTGTGCTGCTTCATACTTGTGTCATGCCGAAGCTGGGACAAAAGCATCGAGTGCTGAAAATAGGGGAGAAATTGGACATAATTCGTGCTATTGAAAGTGGCACGAAAAAATCGGCGCTGGCACGCGAAAAGGACCTGCCGTTAACCACGGTGTGTGGAATTTGGAATTCCAGAGAGAAATTGCTCGGCAGTGCTGCTGCAACTGCGAAAAGGTGCCGGCTACACGGTTCGGCGTTTTCGGATGTAGAGGAGGCGCTGGTGAAGTGGCTAAAAGCTGCACGGTCAAAAAATCTGCCTATCAGCGGACCCCTGCTCGTGGAGAAGGCCCTGGTTTTTGCCTCGCAGCTCAACCGTGTTAACTTCATGTGCAGCAATGGCTGGCTAGCCAGATTTAAGGCGAGGCACGGCATCACCACGAGGACTGTTTCGGGAGAAGGTGCTGCTGCTGACGTGGTTGGCGCAGAGCAGTGGCAAAATTGTCAGCTAAAGAACATCTTGGAAGACTACGCACCTGATGACATCTTTAATATGGATGAATCGGCGCTATTCTTTAAGCTGCTACCAGACAAAATGCTCGCGTTCAAAGGCGAGACGTGCACCGGCGGCAAGCATGCAAAAGACAGATTGTGGTGTTTTGCGTAAACATGACTGGAACCGACAAAACGCCGCTCCTCGTCATTGGAAAGTCGGCGAAGCCTAGATGTTTCAAAGGCACCCGGTTGCCATCAGGGGTCATCTATCGCGGCAACACCAAAGCATGGATGACGGCAAAACTCTTTGAGGAGTACGTGCCCCTCATCGATCGTCGTTTTGTGGCTAAGAACAGAAGAGTTGTTATTATTTTAGACAACGCTTCGGCGCACGTCGCCCTTGACAACCTGACGGCTGTGAAGTTGGCGTTTCTGCCAACAAACACAACAGCGATTGCCCAGCCCTTGGACCAAGGCATCATTCGAGCTGTAAAACACCTCTACAAGAATCTGCTGTGCACATTTCTTCTCGCCATTGAATGCGGCAAATTATTCTCCATCGACCTGATTGGCGCAATTCACCTGCTTGAATACTCGTGGCGGCAGGTTGAAGCAACGACAGTTCAAAATTGCTTCAAGCGTGCTGGCTTCGGTGTGAGTGCGGGCGACGCAGATGACGCCAGTGACACCATCGACCAGACTTCGGACATCGTAGACGAAGCTTGCAAAACTCTGCTAGCTGAAGTGCTGGAGCGGCAGGGCGTTATGGAAGGCATTTCCTTCCCCGACTTCAGAGACGCAGACATCGATGTGCAGACATCTCCGGACATGTCCGACGAAGCCGTTGTTGCCTCGGTTGTCGAAGTGTCGCTAAATGATAGTGATGAGGACGACATGGAAAGCGACAACACGGGTGATCCAGTTCCGACAGTAGCCGAAGCTGCGCATTGCGTCAGCGTCATGCGGGTATTTGCCAAGAAGAGGGGGCTGGCAGAAAAGCTGTGCTCACAGCATAAGTGAGTTTGAGGCCGCTGTCGTTGCTGCTAGGCCGCCGCGTCGTCAAATGAAGATTACAGACTTTGTCACGCGAAGTTAATAAATTACAGCAAGTTTTTTGTTCTTTCATCGCACTCCCTGAAGGTTTCTTTTTTTGACAGGTAAGTGAGCGACCTGACGCTATTTCGGTTAAGCAGTACTACCGTTTAGTACGTATTTTTTCCAAGCTCCGGCCAACTACGGTTTAAGGGGAGACGCGGGTCGAAAAGTCGCGTTTTTTTTCCAAATTTCACCTTTTCTGTTTTTTGTTGCTTTATCATCTTTATACATTATATTTTGACATCTGAAAATATCACAGCGAAATAAGCATCAGAAGTCAGTGAAAAACGCGTCTGAGTGAGCGGCAGTGACGCGCGGCATCACGAAATTTACACAAAACGGGCTGCTGTTCGCGTGCTCGCGGGGCCGCGAAGAGAGCTGTCCGCCATATTGCGGCCGCTGGCTCGTGTAGAGTTGTCCTTACTCTCCACGATCCCGGTTCTTGAAGTCTCGTACGTTCACGAAAAATCTAAAAAAAAAGCAACAAAAACAGTCTTTTCCCGCCGTTTCAAACCGCGCGCCACTAACGCAGGGCCGCCATTGGCTGACAGCACCCGTGTTTTCTTGCCGTAGTTCGCTTCACTGTTTTCCGGAGTTATTTTTCGCTGTTTTCGTGCGATGGCAAGCCCGAAAAAGGCCGTTGCCGACCATCGGAAATACAGAAGTAAGAACAAGTTCAGAGGGAAGCGGCGGAGGACGTACAAGAAAGCCACCGCCAACGAAAATGTCCGCGACGGGCCAGCGGCCGGTAGGCCTAACATCGACCACGGCAACGTCGACCATGGCAACTGCGACGACGAGATCAACGCTGCAGTGAATTTTGTGAGTGCATCGCAGAAAAAGATCGCGTTATTCGAAAACGACGTCAGGCCGAATGCCGATCGTGCCGAAAGCGTAGTGCTGTGCGAGTTGGGTGCATTGACGGCCGTCGTCGCAGGCGCGGCATGCCCCGTTTGTCACGAGAGTAAACTCGCAGTTCGGGCACCGAATAAAAAGCGGAAAGGCCTTTCGGCGTTTCTGGAGCTACACTGCGAGAATGCGGAGTGCTCGGAGAGCATCCTTTCGTCCGCGTACTCGTCGAAGCGGGTCGCGTCAGATGGCGGCCGCGGTGCAAGCAGAAGCTACGACAGCGGGAGTTCGCGTGACGCCTTTGCCGTGAACCTGAAAGTGGTGCTTGCAGCGCGTGCCGTCGGTATCGGGCATGAGCAACTTTCACGATTTTGTGCAGTAGTTGGATTGCCAAACCCTATGCACCATAAGACCTTCCATGCTATCGGCAAAAAGATTCACAGTGCGGCAGTGAAGGCTGTCTGTGAAAACATGCAAAGGGCACGCAGCGTCACCAAAGAGGTGGCTGGTAACAGTGACGTGCCAGTCATGTTTGACGGCACATGGCAAAAAAGAGGCCACAAAAGCCACAATGGTGTGGCAACTGTAGTGTCCTTGGACACTGGTTTGTGCCTGGACTATGAAGTGCTTTCCAACTTCTGCCTGGCGTGCAGTTTGCATAACGACATGGGAGGCGATGAAGAAACGTGGCAGGCGTTTCATCATCCCGTTTGTGAGAAGAATTGCGACTGTTCTTCGCATGCCATGGAGGCCGAAGCTGCAGTGCGCATTTGGCAGAGGACTGTGGTCTATGAGACACCCCTGCGGTTCACCATCTTCCTAAGCGATGGAGACAGCAAGGCCTACAACGGGGTCTGTGATGCCAACGTGTACCCTGACACTCCAATTGAAAAAGAGGAGTGCACCAACCACGTGGCGAAACGTCTGGGCACCGGCCTGCGGAAGCTGCCAACGCCACTTCCACGAGGGGAGAAGCTGAAGGAGACCACCATCCAGAAGCTTCAAACTTACTTTCAGGTGGCCATTGTGAACAATCGGGGAAATGTCCACAAGATGTACACTGCCATATGGGCCTCATGTTTGCACTCGTGCTCAACAGACGGTGCTGGAAGTCACAAGTTCTGTCCTGCAGGCCCAGACTCGTGGTGCAAGCACCGACGTGCTGAGGCGCAGGGCCAGCCTGCACCGTGCCACACCCCCCTCCTGACCAAGGCCCAGGGTTTGGCAGTCCTCCCAATCTACAAGCGTCTCACAGATGCGAAGCTGCTTGCCCGGTGCCTCCACGGCAAGACACAGAACGCGGCCGAGTCCCTGAACAGCAAAATATGGCTGCTGTGTCCAAAGACCCGGTTTGCTTCCCGGACTGCTGTGGAAACAGCCACAGCCATTGCAGTCCTGTGGTTCAACCGGGGCCACGCGAGCTTTGAAAAGGTGCTGGAAGAGCTTGGGGTGCTTCCTTCGGAGGCCCTGGTTACCCTCAGCGACCGCCGAGACAGCATGCGCATGCACAAGATGAATGTGCGTCAGACCGCTGAGGCGAGGGCACACCGTCGCAGTGCAGCCAAGAGGGCCCGGGTGGAAGAGTCCTGCCGCACCAGCCGGGAAGGGAAAACCTACGGTGCTGGAGAGTTTTAGACAACTGATATTCCCTCTGGACATGTGTGTATGTGTTCAGCACAAGTTTCGTGCTACTGCGTTTTTCATTTTTGTAAATACAGACTTTCAAACTTTCAAACGCGTTTTTCTCATTTCGCAATTTTGGCCAATTTGCATTTTTTGCGGGAAGTGTTTCGGGCACTTAGAATGGTCATACGACGACGAAATTTGGCACACACATTGAGGAGAGTGCGTAGGGTGCCGATATCTACTTGAATCAGCACAACCTATCAGCTGTAAATATCTATTAATAAATTTAATGGTGGTCGAGTGGAAAAAAAAGGGTACTTTGCTACACAGATGTTTTTTTCATAGTTTCAAAGTTGGAGCACAATTTCTAGCTAGATATCGGCACTCTATGGCTAATAGGGAGCAAAAGGAGCCATTGAACAACTCTCTGCATGAACATTTAGTATGCGCGAAAGTTCCCGGAAAACTTATCAAGTTTCACCATTACTTGAAACACAACTCCCAAACTATTGCACTTATGTAAAAACTGATTACAGATTTGGAATCAGGAGGAAAAACTGCATCAGTGGTCCAATTTCTGAAGCTCTAAGTTGAATAACAAAAAAAAAGTGCTTTCGAGGAGCGTCTCCCCTTAACGAGGTTTCACTGTATCCTCATAACATCAATATTGAGTGTGCCTTTTAACATGACCTTAATGGTAAGTAAAAGTGCATGAATCAGCTCTATTTGTTGATTTGAGTTTAATGTTTTCAGGCACACACAGACTTTGCTGAGTGGCAGCAACAGCAATTAGCAGCCTTGACGTTCCAGTCTGCAATGGCACTGCCTGGTGCAACGCAACGTAAGTGTTGCACATTTCAGCTTATCGTATTTGCAAACCAACATTGTTTTCAGTTAGCATGTGGAATAACTTGAGCGTGCTGAGCTGTTTGCATCTTCGGTTGAACCTGACCATACCGGACTTTTGTATGTTGAACTATCCTTTATACAGCATAGACTGCTTAGAACGCAAGTCGCGGGAGTCGCTAACATCTGCACCTTAAGCGGTAGCGCACTATAACCAAAACAATCTTTTTCGAGGGCCGCAATTGCGCAAAACGTATTGAGCAAGCATCTTCACGTGTCCGAGAATCGAAGGATACACTGCACAGAGCTTACAGCCTTTTAAACTTTCGAACCTTAAAAAAATTTAACGTCCAAAAACGCGCGTTGCCAATGAAATGAGCACTAAAAAGGGGGGGGGGGGGGTCTAACAAGAGGGAGTACTATCGTGGAAATTCGCCGACTACTTCTCAGACAGCCTTGAATATGCACAATACACGAAATATGGATCACGTCTGGAATTTTACACCCTGAAAAATGCCAATCGTTCGATCTCATGGGCGCGCCCAATTTCAAGATGCAATAGAATCGTAGACCACCATTTGAATGCTACACGTGCCGCCCTCGTTTTCATTTACGACATCTGTCCCTTCCATTTAAGTGCAGCCACCGCAAAGAATTTCGTTGATTCCGTAACAAACTGCAACTTAGATTGCATGCGACCGCTATCGACACGCAACCAACGCCGATCAGGCCTAGCCTGTTGTGCGGTATGTTGTGGAAAGTTAGTCCGAAACAAGAAAATCTGGCGTCGAAAAGACTGCATTCAAGCACTGAACTAAGAACAGCGTGCGTGACACGAAGTTTGCGGCCGGGAGGTCAACAACGATGTAAACCCGCCAAGCTTACGTAAGACAGCGCACTGGCAAAGGCGACAGCTTGCGTCATTAAGCCTTAAAAGTTTTTAAATTTTAGGACGAGGTAGAAAACACGATATCTGTAGCAAGCACAATAATGACGACGCTTTTCCCGGTGGGAAACTGTTAAGCGCAGTTGATAAGGATGGGTTCGCACGTGCTATGTTGAGCCGCGCGCTGCCGGAGTCACACTAGCGGCAAAGGTTTAAGCGCTCTTACTCGAGTCCGCATGGCGTGTTGTGGTCTTTCTTTCCTCCGCCCTTTCTTAATTCACTTCGCGGCCTTTCCTCTGTAACGACCTTGTCACTCTCTCCTCAGCGGCGCACCCACCGTGCCTTTTTTCAGATGTGCGCTGGCTGCCCTGACTGTCACAAAGATTTTCTGTCAGCCGCATTATAACAGGTCTCCCTTCTTGGGGGGACTGCACAATAAGCGGTATGCGTATGCATGGGGTTGTATGGGAGGGTGAACAGGAGTCGAAAAAGACTGTATTGTAACCGGTCTGCACTATAAACGATTACATTGTAAGTAGTCTACACTGTATTTGCCTAATTTTGAACACAACAATGCTTTCATGTCAGTGTATTAAAAAATATATGGCTGCATCAAGCAGCTTACGTGCACAGCCAGCCCTAGTGGACCAATTCTCACTGCTGTATCACTTGCCTCACCGTGTGTTGTGTTTCCGACTTCACAGTTGACGCAGGTAAAGAAGTTCTCATTATAAATTCTGTTTACAAACAGAGGAAAAGTAGTATAACATGGTGAAAGTATCATTATGGCTGGCAGTTATCCAATATAAGGCGGCATATCCAATGCTGCAGTTTGTCTTGTCAGTTGAACAAGAGATGCAAATCTGAAGAATAGATGCAGGACTCACTCTCTCATTAGTCTCGTCTCCGATTAGCAACTGCCTGCTATCAATCATGAGAGACTTCTGGCTTATAACATCTTTGGTTGGTCATGGTGATTAGGAAGATCGAGCGGCTGCAGGAAATCATCAAGCCAGTGCAAGTGTAATCATTTTTAGTCGGTAGGGAAATCACATAGGCTCTATATTTTGTTGGTTGGCTCCTGTATTTGGTAGTCTTTCTGAGAAATGTGAGCTTGCCTTGGCACAGAAGCCTTTATACACGGATTACATGCAACAGGACTGAAATTTGGGACGTCACACTATATTAACGTGCTAAAGTAGCAGTGCTAAATTCAAACATGAAATGTTGACCTTTGGTTTCTCTTCTAATAATTGACCTATGGTGGGGAAATTATTGATGATAATTTTCTCAAAAAGTAATTTATCTGTCTAAGCTGGTTTACTGCTTCTCTTTAGTTTCCCTTTGAAATTCGCAATGGAAGAATGATGAGCCCGAAGATCACAGTTTTCTCTGGTACCTGGGATTTGACACATGCAACAGAATATGGTTCATTCAGTACAATGTTGTGCAATGGAGCACTGTAGTAACATGTGTGCAATGGAGACCTGTGTAACGATATTTAGAATTAGAAGTGTAGCTATGGATTTTATCACTCTGTCCTCCATTGGAGTGAGAATGTGCTACGTCCCGCTTTCCACTGAATGTAAATATAACTTTCCGCTGAATGTAAAAATAACTTTCCATGAAGATAATGTGATGTGAGAGCATAAGCTTTTTTCAAGCTGTGTGAAGTTTGTCTGACAGTGCTGTGCTTCTTTTCTGACATGCGCAATGGTTGTGACCACAACGCAATATAGAATTGGCATCAGCTACACCAGTCATCACAGGCTTGGGCCAGGTCTTCCAACCCGTCGCAACTGCTGGTGAAGTACAAGCTCAGGGTGAGTCCCATTTGACACTTTAGTTTTATTCGGCCTACTCTGGACATTCTGCACTTACTTTTGTACTGATTATTTGCAATGTTGTGCAGTGCATATGTTTCTTGTGCTTCTTTACCTCTAAGTCTTTTTGCTCATCAGTGCTCATCACTTCGATACAACTGCATGTTTGTTCATTTTGACAGCTTTAGCTGGTCCTGCAGCTCATGAGTGGTGATGCTAAAGTAGCTGTTCTGAGATACATATGTTCCTACTTTTTTCATACTTTCCATGAACTTTGTGAATGTAGGCTGTTCTACAAAATGCAAATCCTGTTTTTGAAAAAGTTCGGAATTTTATTTAAAAAAAAAAGAAGCACTGGCTGGATTGACTTCTTCAGCATGCATTGGCAAATTTCTTTGCCAGTCACTACATATTTTTTTATTCTAACTCTTGTGTTAGTCTATTGGATAGACGTGCAATAGCAACAAGGAGTTGAAAGCTCTGAAGTAGTAATTGTTTGGTGGGCCAGATGAAAAAAAAAAACATTTAATCTTCAATGCTTTTCACATGTGTCTTCAGGCATGAGATGTTGCATTTTGACTAGTAGGCAGATGTTTACTGCAATTTCTCTTTACCTCAAGAATTATTTTTATGTAATACCGCTGAAACTTTATAAAATGAATTTATGACCGTGTTGAAATGACCATTGAGTTGGAAGGTTTGCGAATTCGTGAAAAGGACTTTACGTACCTTTGAAATCTCAAATTGTAATGTGGTGACATCCGAAAGCTACTGCACCATTCTATGTGCTGTTAACCAGTGCCTGCACATGTGAAAAGTCACAAGGAGTGGCTTGGACAAGCAGCGTCTCTTACTGCCCTGACAAGGAGCGTCCCACATGCCGGGCAGACTGGTGCATAAAGCTGTGCAAGATAGATGTGAGGAGACAGAGTGTCGTTCTGTCACATAAACCACGAAACAACAAAAGCGACCTGGGATCTTGTGGGAGCATTTACGTGAACAACGAACAACAGCTGCCTCTGGAACATCAGAGCGCAACTAGCGTTGAAGCCCATTCTGTGCATGGGTGTGGAATGCGTCCTTGTCAGGCTATAAGACTGCAATCGCGACTAGGACGCTAGATGTTTCGTTGCGATGAAGGGCTTGAAGAAAAAGCCATTTGTGTCAGAGTTAGGAAGAAATCACTGTTTTTGTGCTTATTTATTTTATGAAGTAGTTAATGGTAAACAATTGGTGTATTGTCTAAATTTGGCCAGTATGCACAGCTGCTACTGCCCCACTAGTAGCTTCACATACACGGAGGAAGGAAAGGAGGGTGCATGATGCCACTCCGCTCCCCTTCGCACGTCAACCCATTTTGATGCCAGCAGTGTCGGCCCAACATGGGACCTTTTGCATCAAGATCATGCAAGGAACGAGACTTGCCGAGACTTCAGAGTGTGGCGCCCGGTAACTTTTATCCGAACCACGCCTCTTCGGCGCAGACTGGCCGACTCGCACAAGAGGTTCAAAAATGACCACCGTCGAGAGAGTACTAAAACCTACCGCATGCTCAGAGGTTTTGGGCAGGTGCTGGGCCGACATAGTGGTTTTCAATTCGTGTGACGTAATGCTCCCTCTTCTATTGTTCTTCCTCCATGTTCACATAGCTCTGTGGCCCACTGAAACTAGTGGAGTTTCGCTGATACAGAGAAGCTGTCTACACAACAGGGAGGCGAGTGCATTAAACAGTGTGATGTTGGAGCTACCTGGATGCACAGCTTTCATAGAGCGTTTTTGTGTTTTGTCTTCAGGCTTTCTGGTGAGCCCTGGAGTGATGGGGGCCCAGTCAGCATCCATTATGGTGCCCATTTCACAAGCCATGCCTTCAAGTGAGCCACACTTATGGCTTTTCTTCCTCTCCATTTATGCTCCAATTACCATATAGAAATGGGAAACATTATAGTTTGCAGTTCTCAACGAAATGTGCAGGGAGTAAATTCTATAGCGAATACGCTGTGATTTAATACAGCACTCCAATATGTCCCATAAGGATTTCTGGATGACATAGCTTACCAGCTGCAGTTAGCACAAATATATAAGGCAACTAAATGGTACTTAATGCACTGAATGTTTGCTAAGTCAGCAGGATGGTATTGCATGTTGATAACGCTCAGTAATTTTTATCTACTCATTGGCCTTCCAAGGCAGAAGTAAGGAATGCTTAGTAGATTAGGGCCTGTTTGTCACGACATCATAAAAAAGCTGTAAGAGCATGGAACCGCAAGAGCTGAGATTTGCAAAAAATTTAATGGTGAAGTGCACGCAATAATATTTCAATGCTTAACACTTTCCTGATGATTCAATGATAGTCTGTTATTGCATAGTCTAGTAAAGAATATTTTACCACAGCAGAGAATGCGTGATAGTACTAGAATATGTGGTGTCAATTTCTAGAAGGAGGAATGTCCTTTCTAATGATATTATTCATAAGCAAGCATCTATGAAAATAAATATCTAATGAAATGTAATAAAACTGCATAAAAGCATTGATGCCGCTTTGCACCTAGAGAACATAGAAAAATACTGAAATATAAGTTTTGAACCAGAAGGCTAGATACAATATTCTCTGAAGTATAAGCTTTCTATCTGCAGAAGTGCTTTAAAGGGGCCATGACACCCAATTTTCGATCATAATCAGTGTTATGTGGGTCAATCCCTGTGTACTGACAAATAAGCTGATGAAATTTCAGCCCATTTGGTCGAGCACTTAATTTATTATTGAATATTTTTATAAGCACATGAGCAGTCTGAGAGCCGGACAACACTGGCGCACTCATGAGTCTCGACCTAACAAGGAGCTAATTGTGTAAGTGTTTGCATTCCTTCAAACGATATTGTTCCATGGTTGTCTGTGTGTGAAATCAAGATAGTTTAGCTTTCTTCAGCTGGCACTAAAATTGAACAATTTGCAGAGGCGTAATTCAAGTAGAAGATAATGGGCCTGTTCTTTCTAGCACATGAAGTCGCACGCACCCTGGCAAAATGTCGGTCGCCGGCAATGGGTAAGGTCTGCAACTGGCGACTTCTAGAGCTTGTTTTGTGCTGAAATATTTTTTTTACTACCCACCTTTCACATCTGTACATGCATAATAGACCCTCTACCTCTAGTCTTTGCTGTAAACCACGAATTGTTGAGTGACAGTGTCATGGTCTCTTTAAATAAAAACAACAGTGTGCAGCGCTATCGAGCACAGGTTTGTCGAGCATGTCTTGTAGAAAACATTCGTTTTGAGTTCCTTGCTGTTCCACTTTTTGTTCTTCATAATGTAATTCCTGCATCATTCCAGTATAGTTTTCTCTTTTGTGGCTTGTGCTGTTGATCTTTAGGATGTATTTAGCAAAAAAATAACAGGAATTTTGAAGTCTGGACAGTTATGTTTCGTACTATGCTGAAGAATTCCCATTTCGAGACATGAAAATTCCCATTTTGGGCATTTTTTCCTGCATTTGCTAACAGAATTTCCAGCATATTTCCCTGCACATTGGTTGTAATATGCACATATATAACACACACATATATAAATGCGTATGTGTGACATGTTTGGGACTATTAAAATTAAGACTTGCGCCTTATATCTTAAACTCATGTGCTGTCAGTACATTGCAAATAGTGGGCTTGGTGTCCACACCAGTAGTGAACTAGCAGATCACTCACATAAATATCAAGCTAATCTCAAAGGCTATGCCTGCATGCTGCGTGTACCAGAACAGATTTCAAGAGCCGAACGCACACTCTGAATGCTATAAATGAACCCTAATTTGTGAGTTTAACCATATCTAAAATTTCCTGTAATATCGCAAAGATTCCCTTTTTTCCTGTCATCCAAAATGAGGGCTGAAAATTCTCTGAAAAAGGGAACATCACTGGGTCTGGATGATGGTGCTCATCAGGTCCTAGTAGCTCGTCCGCCAATTCTACCTTGCCAATTGAAGTAAAAAAGTTTTCTACCATTCAAATACTTTGTAATGCTTCCGGCGATGTTCGTCAATACGAAGGGAACTTTTCACAAAAGGGATATCTTTTGAATGACAAAGCAGCATCTTCCATCAGTGCCTCCATTTCAGCACATTGTAGGTTACCATCAGCTGACCTAATTTATCGATGCCGAGCATGCCCACATTGTATATGTTAGCAATATCTTTTAAATGGAAACTTCTGGCAATGTATTTATTGTTCTATGTTTTGCTTGTGCAAATTTGTTGGCTGTGTGGGCTGTCAATATTGTGTGGAACTTGCTTGTATTTCTATTGTCGGTTAAGAACATCTTGATCATGCAGCCAGCAAAAATCTCGCGCTTTTCCCCTTTGAGTGTCTTGCCTATTACCTAGCTCGGAAAGTCGGACGATCCTTGTTCATTGGGCCACCATCAAGCGTCCGCGCTCAAACAGGTGTACTAAGAAGCATGATGTTGACTGACGTATCAAAGTTGTTCAAATAGATGATGCAGTCCTGATGCAGGCAGTTCTTCACCAGCCTTTTCACAATGGCAAATACCAACATATGTAGGCTTGTTGGCAGGCACGTAGCCAGAAATATTTTCCCCTGGCTATGCCCCTGCTTGTTGGTTCTCGCTTTTCTGCATATACACTGAATTTTATACCAGATTTGGAATATGCCAAAGGTCACAATTTAAGTCCCCGTTTGCTCACTTTGTCCTGTATGCATATATTCTCGAATTCTGGGTCTGCCTTTAGGTTTTATTGTCGTCTCTCGGACACGGAGGCTCTGGTAAAGTTGAAAAAGTTGTTTGGTTAAGGGGCGGCCGTGATTGATAAGAAAAACTTCTACTTGGTGCATCTTGTTATGGGATGCACCAGTTGTCTTCTCCGGGTTGGGCACACTGATGAATGCCAGTGACACTTTGGTTTTATCTGCTGTCATCACCGAACCTTGAAAACAATTTCTGCACGCTTCAGTAGCAATTCAAGTGCAAGACTTGCAGAATATCTATGTATATGAGAAATCTTATTTCTTGATCTCGTCAGGAGTTGCATCCTTCCGTGGTCCATCTCTTTCGCTGTGTGGCTGTGTCTGTAAAGTATGTATCATGCATACTTCTTATCATTGTTCTATATCTCAATAATTATCTGTGCTTTGAGGAATAGCTTGAAGATATCAGCAGATCTTGCAAACCACCTCGAGAGCAGCCTGACAACAGAGCGAAAGCGTTGACGAACAATAGTCCTCGCCAGGTGCCAGTCGGGGTATAGTGCGTGCCCCGCAAATGTTCTTGACCTCTGCAACATCACAAGGGGATCCCCGGTATACGTGAAACGACAGAAAAGGTTGATTGTGCCTGAATATTCGGAGGAGCATCATGCAGCCTCGCTTTAAAACTAAATTAAAGTATCTTCAAGGCAATGCTCTCCACTAATAATCGGTCAGAGGTAGCCCCGAATGCCAAACTATCAAGCAATACAAGCATCTCGAGTTTCCAGATGTGGTGTCAGGGGTCTTTTAAAAGTAGAGCTTGAAAACACAACACAAAAGAGAAAGAAATCATTCCTGTTTTAATTAATGGATGGAGCCAGCTCTCTGAAAGCGATCTGAGCACGACAAAGTTTGAAGTTGAAAGCATCGATTTTGGGTTGTCATAGTGTGTAGGGGCAGACAGGAAAGTGTTAAGCTTGAAAAAACTCGCGCAGAGTTGCCTGGCAAACTTTTTTATGCCTGGTCAGCACATGACACTTTTGAGCGTCTGCAGTGCTGTGGCTTTCAGTGCCATCATACGAGCATTCATTTCTTCAAAATGAGTCTAATTTATTCTTAATAAATAAATTGCCAATAAGGATGTTTGCTCCAGCACCTGGAGTGGTATCCTCAAGCAATCACAGGAGGTGATACTTTCACTCTTGCAAGATCTGATCTATTGGCATCATTGCGTGACTACTACATTTTTGGTCTGCTGTCCTAGCATGGTTGGCACAGTTCCAGGACAGTGTGGCCGTAGGCAGCCATTTCTCTGACAAAAGGAAAAATAGCTTTTAGCAGTCACTGAAGAATACCTTCCTCTGCTCCACCTCTTTCTAAAGTTCATCATCACTGGTGCAGGTATTGTCACGCTTAGTGGCAGTCTCATCGGCAGATAAAACCGTGTAGGTAAGAACAGTGCTATCTACACAGTGCTATATTGGTATGCGATTCTGTTAACGCTAGCAGATGGAGCTGTAACAGAGCTAAAGTACACTGTGGTCCACTATTAAAGGGAACGTCAGGGCAGGTGGCGGCAGCTCGGCGATATCGCCGGCTAGTGGCAGCTACAAGTTTCGTGCTGGCGCAGTGAGAACTGTGCCTGGTGCTTTTTTGTCTCATGAACGGTTTGCTTCACAGCGATTCAAAGCACAGAAGCAGACGGCAGCGCACAAGGAAAGAGCCCGGCTCACAGCATGCACTGCTCCTGCGCAATATTCAATAAAGCTGCGGGCGACAGGTAGTGGCACACAGCTGCTGTCACAGGCTCCATGGTTTCCTGTAACAGTGGACTGTTGTGTATGTTCTAGAAACAGCAGAATTACTTGCAAGAAGCTTGGAGGCGAGGCTGAGTCCCTAGGATGGCGCCCCCAGGATTACAAGGTCTTGCACGATATTATTCTTTAGGCGTCACCTAGTATTTGAGTGTAATGAATGCCTGCAAATCGGCAGAGTGTGTATTTATGAGTTGACTTGTGTCTGAATATACTTCCAGAGTTTCTTGGTCCTTGAGCTGGCCTCCAGGACTTTGCAGTGCCCGTAACTTGCTCAGTTGAAATTGTACGGCTTGGTGCCCCCAGGATAAGAAACGCTTGCGGGATATTCTTCTGCAGGTGTGATGAGCTACGTGACGGCTCTACCTCAGACCCAGGCTACTGTTGTGTACCCAACGCAAGCAGTCATGGCCAGTTCGACTGCCATGGCTCAGTTGCAGCCACAGCAGATACAGCAATTACAGCAGCAGCAACAGCAGCAGCAGCTGCAACAACATTTGCAGCAACAGCAGATACAGCAGCAGCAATTGCAGCAACAGCACCTCCAGCAGCAACAACTTCAACAGCAACTTCAGCAACAACAGCTACAGCAACTGCAGCAGCAACAGATTCATCAGGCTCAGCAACAAGCTCAGCAACAGATGCAGCAGCAGGCACAGCAGCAAGCAGAACAGCAACTTCTTCAACAGCAACAAGCGCAACAGTTACAGCAACAGCAACAAGTGCAACAATTACAGCAGCAACAGCAGCAAGCACAGGTAGCCTCTCTTCAAGCATCCCAGCTTGCACTTCAGCAGCAGCAGTTGCAACAGCCTTATCAGGTGCGTTGATCAGCATGGTGATGACTGTCATTGCTTCCTAACAGCTTGTTCATGTTTGGTCATATTGCCACGTGATCGTGGCAATATGCACAGAAAGGCCATCACAGGAGTTTTTGCTATTTTCTCTGAACTTTTGTTTGCCCAAGTAAATGTTTGTTAATGTCTTTTTGTTCTGAATGATAGGTTGTTTAGGACATTGTCTTTGGATCTGCACTCATACTGAGGTCTGTCGCCAACTTCGCTTGTCGAGACTCTTCAGGGAGACTCCTGACGTGCATTAAACAATTTTCTTTTTCCTGACTTTCCGGGCTCCTTGTCACGTCCCTTTGCTAGCTTCGGTTTATGCATACAAACTTTGTCTTAGGATGTTACGTAGGAAGCACCTCCCTGAAATGAATCTTAGATTGGGTTTTTATTAAGGATTTATTAGAAATTAGGTACTATTAGAAATTTTAGTTTGTCTGCCTACTTCTTGCTGTTGTTTTTGTGGGTTTCTGGAGCCATTGACAGGTATGGCCGAGTTAGCGGGAAGCGCTTTGTCTTTGTAGCGCTTTGTCTAACTGCGATACTTAAACGTAAATTTTCAGTTGCTTCGATGTTCTTGTCCAAATAATTAATGTACTGCAAGCTGATGTGTATATAACTGGTATTAACGCCAGCGGTTGGGAAAAGTGTGTAAGTCATATGAGCTTTGCGAGTGTTTAGATAGGCTCTGTGTCACCACGTGACGTTGCCAACGTTGCTCATCATGTGTACCTCTCGAGCAACTTATGAAAATTTCCTTGGTAACAAGTCAGTGCATAAGTAAAATTTTCTTATAAACTGCCCTGTTACCGTGCCACCAACACTAGAGCTTCATAGCCGACATGGTCTCTCCTCCTTTGCAAGCATTGGCAAACAATGTTAAATGACTGTATAATATTCTGATATTTTTTGCACTGTGCGTTTTCTGTGGCATCATGGTTTTCTGTATAAATTAATTGTTGGTTTACTTGGTCTGGCATAACTGGCTTAGAACAGTTTGTATAAATTTATCAAAGCAGTTACTGCTCCTGCTTTGCATAGTGGCATGAAATGAAAAATTCTGTATATCCAAGGCTGCAATGATTTACCTAATATTACATAAATTTAAGTTCACCCCTGCAACATATTCATACAATACATCAGACTCGATAATTCAAACTAGAGGATCTCAGGATCTTGTTTGAATTATCAGAAGTTTCAGTCATCAGAGTAGCATCATAAGCAGCTCTACTGATTGGCAGTAAACATTTTAGATAGCAGCGACCAGACTGGTACTCGTTATTATACAGCTTATGCACATGCATCTAAGTGAAGGCCAAAATTTGTTGCATTCTAATGCACATGTGTGTAATCAAAGGCCAAAATATGTTTTGTTCATGGTTTTATTGCAGCTCCCAGCTCCTTCCTTGTGTTTGTCATCAGTAGGGGGCTTTTTCGCATGACATCGGTGTATTGCACCGAAAGTGACCTTAATAAGTGTTGGTACACAAGAAACTAAAGCCGGACCGTCTCAGTCTTTTTCTTTTCCCTCTGTCGTCGCGTATTTATTTGCAACTGTTACTGACATAAAAACGTAGAATGTTAGGCTAGAAGCAAGAAAGACAGCAGCTTTTAAAGGCATTGCCTAGCAGAAAGATTAAATTACCCGAATTTATGCAGTGGGGCAGCTTGGATTACGTGGCTTGGAAATACATTCATAACCTAGCGAGCCAACCAAAAATGTAAGATTTGTTTTAATTAACTGAAAGTTCAAATTATCCAAGTTAGAATTACTGAGAGAGTCTACTGTAATACTATAAGTTCTGTGCAGGGCATCTTTAGCTCATTCTGTCATTAACTATGATAATGAGCTTTACCTCTGGCTTAAAGGGATGCTAAAGTAAAATGAAAATTTACGTCAGAGTGAAAGCTCAACGTATGTCACCATCTAAACAATGTTATCAACAACGATGACCTACTTACCGAGAAATTAAGGTAAATGCGCAAGAATACATGGGTTGCAGTAGGACATTCTCAAAATGATCCTGATGACATCAGAAGAACTGCCTACAATTAATCACTACAAATCGATCTAGCTGCACTAAATAAAGAACCTTCTGTGCATCAATAGACACAATGAAATGCTGCTTGTTCGTTTCTGTTTGATTCATAAAAAAAAAAAAGAACTAATGAACGTTGCTATGGGTAATGGCGCGAGTGGTTCAAAAACTCAATTTTCGCGTGGTTAAACTGGACAGGTCGTGCCATCTAGTGGGGTCCAGTTGAACCAACAGACGTCTGCAGTCTCAGAGCCAATGGCTGGAAATTGATCAGTGGCTGTTGTTGCTCCTGTGGCTCCCGCTGCTTTCATTCTGCTGCTACTAGTGTCTGCGGCCCTGCAGTAAAGCCCGGCAACATTGTGCACGGCAACAGTGGCGTCAGACGGTCCGCTTCTTGAGGCGGGTAAATTGAAGTGCACTAACCCGATGCGAACCACTAAAACGGGATTTCATTTGAAGATAAGCCCTTCCTTAGCACAAAAGTAACAAATTGAGGTTTCTGAATTGCTATTTCAACAATCAAAACAGGCTTAATAGTTGCATTTAGTGTCCCTTTAACCACATCTCATGTTGAGTTTAATGTGCCAGTAAGCAGGCCCAGACGTTGCTTTTTACACCTCCCAAACAAGATTGCTCATTGGTCTAGAAGACTGTGACAATCACATTTAATAAATATCACAGCACTGGGTGCTATGCAGATGTAGCATATTGAAGAACGATTTCCACACTGCATAGATGTAAGATTGCCCATAAGCCACATTATGTACACAGTGCTTAATTGCATAATTGGTAGTTGTAGTTAATGTAGTTGGTCCCCTGCGCAACGAAACAGCACCTTGGCTCTTTCGAGGATACCGTTTTAGCCTCGCAGTTGTCATGCCTGTTGCATATTTGTTTACGTTGTCAGTACATATGTGTAGAGAGGTTCCGAATATACAGGGTCTGTACCAAAAGTTCCCGGAGTTATATGTCACTGTAGGCTCTCTGAAGCGTTTCGAGCGTGTGGGCCTTGTTTTTATTACAGTTCAACACTAAACTTGATTGCACGCCTCTGCTCTGAAAACTCGTCCATTTGTTTTTTCTCGACGAGGGTGCAGTAGTTACCTCGGCACAATGGCATGATCTGCCTGAACAGCTACTCGCAGACAATTGAAACGGAACTCATTTTGAAGCTTATGTTCCTCACAAACTTCTGCACCACAAGCTCTGCCCCGCCAGGCAGCGCTGCTGACTGAAAAAATTCCGGAAACTTTTTGGGACAGACCCTGTAAGTAGGCAGATGCCGTCTACTTATCTACTTATATTTAGCCACACATTAAGGGGGTATGGTGGGGTAAAGGGGTCATCTTGTTTAGCTTTATATCTCAGCAAAGACAACAGCGTATACTAGTAAAAGGTCGCGTGATGGGAATCTTATGCATCTTCACATTTTTACCGCAAGGGGTGTCAAAAGTAATTTTGAGTGAAGATTTAAAAATGTCAATCTACGTTTACCGAGAAAAACAGGACTCGTTTCGTACAGTAGACAATTTATGCATGAGTGGGGTTATCTCATTTTGAGTCTGAGAGGTCGTCTGTTCCATTGAGGAGGGACGTGGCAATGAAAATTATCTTTGTTATTTATGAAGCTAAAGAGATGAAATTTGGCATGCAGATGTCATTTGTTGTGCTGATATCATAACTGAAGTTGGTTTTGAGCTATCTAATATAACTTTCGAATTAAAACACTTGATAGACTGTCATTGTCATCCCAAATTTAATTAGCTAATTAGACACAAGCCTGACAAAATTTTTGCATAAGGATATTTACAAGGGTCCATTTTGTGCCGTAATGCTATTGGTTTATTTTTTATATATAAATAAGCACACAATTTTTTTTTGTGAAATGTCCTGGACATATTGTCTTACCAACAACTTTTGCAAAAAGCCAATTAGACAAGTCTTTATGATGTGCACAAAATATGGACAGCTTTACGGCACTCACCAATGTATCAGAATCCAAGTACAGGAGACGGAATGACTATAGCTTAATTTGTTGTGAAATGGCACAGGGATGACTGACAGCAACTGCTCAAAAAATGAAAGCTGAGAAAATGGAGCTCTAAGAAATTGGAGCTAGAAGCTGATAAAATGGAACTCAGAAGGAAGCTGGCTTTATTTTTCATTGGAGAAATGCATTTTTGTGGCTATCTTTAGCTCCAATCTGTCCTGTTTTGCTGATGCCAATATGGTGGCATTTTCCCAAGGGAAAGCTGCAAATTTGCATTTTGCTATGCCCAATTTTCACATATATTCTTTCTCAACCTTTATCATTTATTTTGATCTAAAATCACACTGATGTAAAATATGGTCTCGGGATTACAGAAAAAGAATTATTAAAAACTGAACATTTTGACCAAACTTAAAATTACCATTGCCACGTCCCCCCTTAGCTGCAATGCACACAGAGTATGTTGCTGTGAAACCAGCATATAATATTATTTTGTAAAAGCTGATGGATGCTCTCATGCTGTTGATCTTGCTTACATCGGAGCAGTATTTTTAGTGGTATAGACTTCATGTGTCACGTGCTATGTTGTGTGTGCTGCTTACGATTTATACATTGAATTATTTGCACCTTAAGGGATATGGACTTTTATTTTAGGGGTATTCACGCATTGAGAGATATATAAAGGAATACATTTTAGGTCTATTTTTTTCTTGTTACTTTTCTAATGAAGTGAACTAACTTGAGCAGTGTATGTATGCTGAGCAGCAAACTAATGGACTCTGCTACTGCTGTCAAGATTGACAATAGAATAGTGTAATCTATTCAACAAAGCAAAATAATTTAATCTGGCCTGTACCATGTAAGTGAAAAGAAGAAGCTGTACAGTTTTATAGATGCTGTTTGCCTTCATTTTTATACCTTCTATTGCTATAATTTGGTTCGAGCTTTTCAACAAATCAGGTTTTTTGGTTAGTATTTTCCGAGATAAATTTTGGCTGGTTTCTCTCTTCGTGTATTGTTCTCCTCGTACGGCCTATTGTTTGTTGTAGAATTTATTATTGTTGGGCAAGTTGGTTGGGTGAAGTTTGTTTTTATACCTAAGTCTGTCTGTTTTTCTAAGCCTGTCTTTTTTGGTTATGCCCGTATTCAAATTATTTAATTGTTAATGTTACTTACTGGTTTACTAGTGTTTCTATCGCTGAAATCTGTGTGCTGCATTTTCTGCTCATAAAAACTTCTAGTTTCACTCTCTACACTGAATACTATGGCATGGGTGCAGTCAGTGCCATGTAATGATGCGGCTGTGCGGGACTGAAGAGAATGCATTAGACAGTGGAACCACTAGAATGTGATTTTATTAGTAAAGACATGAGACTAAGACTCCAATGATTAACACACAACATAAAAGTACAGGTTGGATACAGTGCCGTGAGTGAACTTTCCTAGTTTATAGCGGCCATCAGTGCAGTTACAAAGACTTTAAAGGACACCAGCGAGAGTACATGAAAGGTTGTTCAACAGTGTGGAACCTTAGCGGCAGGTGACATCATATCAGATATGTTTGTTTTGTTGTAAAAATTATTAAAGAAGGATCAGGAATACATACCTTTTTTCTTTTTTTTCAGTCAGCCATCGTCATATCATTCTCTGTCTTTAACAAAGGTTGCTGCTGTATTAAAACAAAATTGTCTTTGCATTTCGTATAAGGAAATTACAAAGGAGACATTATTGTAGATGTTGATTCTATTACAAACACTGCATTCCCAAAATTACTGGTTTACTTTTGAGCTATTTCTTTGATTTAAGGATTGCTTACAGAAAGCATCATATTCAAGGTTCCTTGTTTTCTTTGGGAATTCACTTTCTGACAGCATAGTCACTTGACAAGTGTGAATACACAGAGCATACTTATTAGGATGGCGGATATTGAAAATGTAGAGCGTCATCTGTACCACAAGCTTGATCCTCCATGTCTGGTTGGGTGTGAAAATAAAACCAGACTCATATCGCAATATTACAGGTGCTACACTTGGGGACAACTTTCTGTGGCAATGAAAGGAAAGCTACGGAGCCAAAGTGGGCTTGTGCCACCGCTGTATTATATAGTGCCACAAATGCATCCGTGTTTTCTGGGTGAAAATAATAAAACCGAACATCATTTTCTTCTGGTTGCTGTTCATAAAGAGATGCGGCACGCACGGGGGCGATATTCATGTTTTTTTGTTGCTTTCTGAAGAGTCGTTTCGCGCTCTTGCGTGTCTGAAAACGTCACACGTTTTACGTGCACCTCGCAGTCAAAATCCTGTCTTCGTCTTTAGATCAGCGTGCGTCGCCCTCCAGCTATTCCGACGATTCGCCGAAGGAGCTTGCGTCGAATTTCACTCGCGAATGGCTGTGTAAGCAGGCGTATCAAATTGTGTGCAGGGGGATTACTTGAACATGGTTGTGATTCGAAACGTGAGCTGAACCGGACTACTTCGTGGAAGAGTACAGGAGCAGTAGCTCCGCCCCCATTGCTTTCCCATCATTGCCGCAGAAAGTTGTCCTCAAGTAAAGTCGGTGGTAAATTGTCTTTGTTCTGCCTTGACTTCCCAGGGCTTCATGCACCGTTGAGGCAATAAGGAAGCAATTGTAATGCAAGGAAAATAGTAGAATGCATTTTAATAGAACGTCTTGGTTACTCTAGTGAATGAAAAAAGTTACTCATGCAAACTCGTTCTGTCAGCAAGGTCGGTGCTGCACATTGGTTCTGAAATTAGGGACTTGTACAAAAGGGCTCTTCATAGCCTCACTTGTTATTTGCCCAGGCAGCTCATTTGCCTTTCCCGCAATATATGCTAGACTTGCCGAACTATATTGTGATGAACGGTTTTTTAAACTGATGGGTGTCACGCACGTGCAAGAAAGCATAATTAGTCAGCATTTCCTTGTTAGTGTTGCTAATTGAAAAAAAAAGCAATGATTTATGTATATAAGCATGTGTAAGGCTTCGTCGGTGGCTTAAGATGAAACCCACATATGTTAAAGATTAGTACTACAGACACTGCTACATGCATCTGTGAAAAAATCCTTAATTTTGCTACACGAGACTCGATCGATTGCTGCACAAGTTTTGTGAGGTAGTGCTCACCACCAAAGTATACCATTTGCGTGCCACTTCTGTTCTTTTGAAACTTCCTTATCCCTCCCCTTTTAATTTCTTCTTTTGCATTCTTCTGTCAGCATCCGTTGCACATATTAGAGCTAGAGTTACAGAGCCCATACAGTGGAGCAGTTCCTGTGGCAAATTATCGCAGTTATACCTCTCCGCTAATCGCAAACCTTCGTATGCTGTTAGCAATAGTGAATAGTAATGCAATGCCGCCGTAGGATGTGAAAGCGAGGAGGGCAATTTATTAAAAATATATGTAAAAGGAATGTATAAATATAATGTTTTCAGATATTCAGAATGACAATACACTAAAAGCTTGTTAATCCGGATAATTCGGGAAGTTCAATAATTTGGATTTAGATGCGTTTCCTGGTCCCAGTCAGCATATGCATTGCTTGCATCAAACATGTTGATTCATTCATATTTTGTTGCAACCCAGTTCAATTAAGCGATTCGCAGAGCACGCCGCAAATTGCCGTAAGTGTGCTGCACACTAAGCATGAAAACGATTGCAGACAATCGGAATGATGCGGTGGTGTCCGCATTGCTACCTTCATCAGTTAGTGACCACAGTTTTATATACATGTGGAAGTGGCTTTAACTTAGTGCTATGTGCACGCCCTGTCACTAAACTCAAACATGTCAGAAGCTGATAAATATGAAGAGCTTTCTGCCTCGGTTGGCCTGCTGGCATAAAGAAAGCGTGCTGCATTGGGTTGGACAAACTATTAGATGCTGGAAATCTTACTTGTGAAAAAAACAATCTCCTCGAGCATATGGGGGTGGTAGTAGCGGCAGTACATAATAATAGAATGATGCACAGAGTGTTGCGGGCTAATTAAATGCAGAAGTCTTGCACCGTGGTTGCATTGTAAGTGAAATCGCAGGATGACAAAAATTGTGGTTCTTACGCTGCTTTTCTGCAAAATAAGTGCACCATTTATGTATTCTGCATCAAGAAAATGAAAGTATATTGATGTAAGAGACACTTTCTATTTTCTTGATACCTTTCGATAATTTATACATTTTTTTCGGTCCTGAGAAATCCAAAGTAATGATTTTACTGTCCTAAATTTGCGCAATATATTATGTCCACCATGCGTTATAAGCAGACAGTATGTATTAAAAAAGCCTTATGCACTCCGGTCACTCTCATTGCATACAATTAAAAATGAAAGATCACTTTTTTTGTTTGTTTTGAAGTGCTCTGCTCATGTACTATGAGGTGCTAGAAGACGATTTTATGACTATGCCCAGCACAAAATAAGGAATGCCCCCTGTGTTTCCAGAGCACAAAGCATTAAAATATCTCCTATTGGTGCTTGAAATGCTTTCCTCTTGCTACAGAGGTCCTTCTGCTTCTATTTTTTAAGTTATGAATGTGTAAAATCGCTAAATTTGAGTCTGTGTAAAATGGTTGTCTGCCCACAGGTTACACCACCGTCAATGCAGTCAACTGCCACCATATATCCTCACTTGAGACACCAGTATGCACAGTACGCTGCCAAGAAGAAATATGATGTTCCGCCACCATCACTTTCTGTGCCAGCAGTTGCAACTGTGCCCGTTCTGTCAGCTGACTCTCTGAGTGGAGCAGCAGCTGCTGCAGCAGCAGTGGCATCATCACCATCATCATCGGGGCAGAGTGGAGCATCTGCCATC